>NC_142370.1:17024062-17119062 GCF_059441005.1 Hippichthys cyanospilos
AACGGTAATTTGACTGCTCTCACCAGCAGATGTAAAGCATTTGAGTCCTGCTAGCTAGCAGCTAATTTACGGTAGTGGCTGCGCTGAACCCTTGCAACAGGCACCGTACCATAAAATGTCAGTGTAATGAAGTCGTTTTTTAGGACGTTGGTCAAGGTTGTGTTGTTTGTATCAAGTCGCAACCCGTGGCCATGATGTGCTTCCTGGAAACAACTTCAAGATAAAAGCTTTTGTGTCAAACTACAAGTATTTGTGTCCAGATATTGGTCTGTGTAGTAATTTGTTTTGTTTTTTTCTAAGTCTCACCACATTTGGCAGTATGGCCCATCCCAAAAAAATATACCGGTGTATATATAAAAATGTCCATCCCTGTTGTTGACAAGCAACTATCAACTCACACTCACATCACACATTGGGCCAACTAAGAGAGTCTTCAATTAACATTACATGCACTTTTTTCAAATGTAGTAGAAAATATGAGAAACACGTAAACTCCACTCAGGAGTTCCAGAACCAAGATATAAACATGGAACCTCTCCACCAAGGCAGATGTGCTAACTCCTGCGTTTGGTTGAATTCCAAATTGTAAAAACACTTGACTGTTTGAATCTTGTGACATGGGCGTATTCTGGATTAGTGAAGTAAACATGAGAAAGACAAGTAACACACTCAAAACCGATATTACCCAACTGTGTGGCCACAGTAACGCAAACACTGAGGATTTAGAACATGATCAGGGCTACTTGAAAACCTTCCATGTGGCGACACAATATGGTTTACACAGTCCTTGCCAGTCCGGAAGCATTTTGACTAAAAGGAACTCCTGAAAATGCCAAAAGTGTCTAAATACTTCCTGTCTGAGTTAATAAAAGAGGCTTTTTGATTTCCCCTTCTGATTAGCTCGCTGTTTGTCTTGGTCTGTTTTAAATATACAGGACAAGCAGACATTTCTTTTCTATAGTTTACTCTTGTTTGGCTCGTTTTCTCTTCCTGTGCATCATGTTACTTGTTACTTATAGAAGGGCTGAGGTGTAAAAGGAGCAGTGTTATATTTTGTATCATTGTTGTCACTTTCATAGTGGTCCCGGGGCGTTTATTATGTTACCTCATGGTAAAGAACATTCTGAGAATGTAGCCGCAAGGGGTTACAAGCAAGTGCCTTTTTGTGCTGGTCCCATGCCGGGAAAATGACAGAAGGTGGTGTCAGGAAGGTCATTCCACGTAAAACCTCTACCAAATCAAATGTGCGAATAAAACTATGACTTCCATGCCGGCTCGGTCGAGGCCTGGGTTAACAACGACCGCCCCTTGTGCTGTTCCCCTTCAAGGTGTCGGTGGAGAGTCGGCTACTGTATGTGGAAAATAGTAAGTTGTGACCTCAGGAAGAGACAGAAGAGGAACACGAAGAGCTTAGCGTTGAAAGTCGGGACCTTGAATCTGGGAACTATGACAAGAAAATGTAGAGACTTGGTTGACATGATGCAGAGAAGGAAGGCAGATATACTGTGTGTCCAGGAAACCAGGGTTCAAGATATTCTACTATGGTGTGGATAGCGATGAAGATATGATGGGCAGATTTGAGGAATGCAGAAGGTCAGATAGTGGTTGACTTTGCAAAAAGGGTGAAAATGGCTGCAGTGAATACATTCTTCCAGAAGCGGCATGAACATCGGGTGATGGTGAAGAACCTGAAGATGGCAAAGACAGAGAAGAGGACAACATGGAGAAAGCTAAAAAAAAGCAAATCTGACCTTTGGGAAAGAATTGAGATAGGCTCTGAATGGCCCAGAGTTACTTACAATTGACTGGACAGCTACAGCTAATGTGATCAGAGAGACAGGTGGGAGAGTATTTGGTGTGTAATCTGGAAGGAAAATAGATCAGGAGAAATAATGGTGCAATGAGGAAGAGTAGGAGTGTACAGTTATACTGAGATTTGATTGATTCGGAGAAGATGGTAAAGAACATTCTGAAGATCTGAAAAAAAATGCTCCTCAAAAAAAGGCTATGATATTGCCAACACAAATGTGGTCTGATGAGACCAAAATGAGCTCATTTAGTTCAAACAGTGTCAAACGTGTGGGTTGGTAACCAGGTGAGGTTCACAGACAAATGTTTGCCTTGCTTTCAGTCAAGCATGACAGGGGATATGTCATTATTTGATAGTGAATGGGTGTGGCCAGCACAGGGGAGTCACAAATATAGACTATTGAATGAAGAAACATCCATCAATAATCAGTGACGCACAGAGAATCAGGAAATATTCTCAGATCTCTTTATAGACTTAAGACTGATTAGTATTGTGTTGAAGATAAGATCAACTTCTCATTAAAAATTCCACAGAAAAGATTGAAATGCGAGTACATTTATCAGAGGAAATGCGAGTAAATTTGTGGGACGGCAAACGTATTCATTTGAAATGTGACACCTCTTATGCAAGAACTGAAATGAGCACCCGTCATCATAAAATGAACACGACGCGTTGCAGTAATGCACTTTGATTTTCTGTGTGGCGGTGTCTGGATGCTGGCTGCATATCAGTATGGCGAGATGCTAGAAGGGTGGGGGAATTTAACACATATAGAGCAGTAACTGTGGGGATGCTGCAGCCGCAGTTACTGTTCCATGAATATTCATGATGGAAGAAAAGCAGCGCGCTGAAGTCGTTTTTGCGGCGGCAAATTGAGGTGTTGTTGCAGCAGCTGATGCCGGAAAGGAATCACTTCATAACTAAAAATTGCGTCTGTTCCCTCACAACCAACTGACGAAAATGAATCAGTTAATATTTAATATGACGTTAGCACAGGGGTGGTAAGCGTTTCTGACATTCGACTCTTGATCCTAGCAACTAATTGGACCTCGCTCACTAGCTATAAAAAGTAGGAAGGTTTGTGGATCATCTTTTTTATCTCCCAACAGTAAAACTACAGTAACTAACAAACTACAATGCATGAGTGAATTAACTAAGTACATATATGGTTATTATTGTATAGTTAATGAACTTGTGGATTACATGGGATTTCATCTGGCTCTTTGTTTGTTTGTTTGTTTGTTTGTTTTAATCAACCTCAAATGAAAACCTACAATGATGTATCTTTGTGTCAGTTTTAGGTCAGCTTGATTAACATATCTGCTCATCCTGTGACCTTGGCTCAACATGGACTTCCCTGATGAGCTTCTGTTGGCCGAGCTGAGTCACCTGCAGCTCTACAATGACTCGCTCTTCCAGAACAACTTCAGCAGCGCCTACAATGAGACCGACGACCTGCTCCCGACCGGCGTGAGGGTCACCATTGTGGTGGTCTACATGATCGTTTGCGTAATCGGCCTTGTAGGGAACTTCCTGGTCATGTATGTCATTATAAGGTAAGAAGAACTCTTTATTGAACAAACTGTTGCCGTCAGTGTCCAAAGTTGTATAACACAGAAACATCTGCTGTACACCGGTGGTTTAAATTAAACACATCCTGAAATGCTAAGATCACTGTTGCTATAGCGATGGTGAGTGGAAAGTGGCCTGTTAAAAACAATACATTGGTCTCATGCATCCAAACCTGCCTACAAGCAATTTGATCATGTTTCCTGCAGCCGCTTTGCTACTGGGAAATGGATCATCTCCATCATATAACATTTTTTCTATGCTCCACTGTCATTCAGAGGGCCAAATGAGTAACGTATTGTTTTTTTTTTGGTCTATCCATTATCTTGACCGCTTGTCTTCGCAAAGGTCGCAGGTGTGCTGGAGCATATCCCAGCTGTCTTCGGGCAGCAGACATGGTACACCGTAAACTGTTTGCCAGTCAATCGCATTGCATAGAAAAACAAATTACCATTTGCACTCACCAACTCACCTGAGGACACTTTTGGGTATCAAGAATGTTTTAGGAATGTGGGAGGAAACCAAAATACAGTAACTGGAGAAAACCCACTCAGACACAGGGGAGAACATGCAGGCGGACGTGCTAACCACTCTGTCACTGTGCTTTGTGTGTGTGTGTGCGCGCAAGAGAGATTTTGAGGGGTATGGTATATATTATTTTGTTTTGCTTTTAATCTTGTGACTTTTTTAATTTGTATGAAAAACAAAATAAATAATGAAAATAACATGAATAAAATTTTATAAAGAAAAAACATTTTGGGTTAATTTACACGTTAGACGTTATTCCACAAAAATGTACTATATTTTTGTGCTGTACAGGGCATTATCCTGATGAACGGGCTGAGCTTAGCCGTTGCAATGCCGCGAGAGGCTAGCTGTTTTCAAACAAGCAAGAATTTGAGGAGAAAAGTGGGCAGAATAAGAATGGAAACATTTTGTTTTTGTCTTCCAGTTAATAGTTCCAACGTCTTCACGTCAAACTTCATTTTGCACCTGCGAGTAGTGTTTCAATTGTAACATTATGAAACCCAGCAACACTACGCAAACGTGCATAAACATCTTTCAAATACAGTGGTCAACATTTTTATACCTGTTCAATTTGGTAGAGTGAGCAAAACAATTAAGCGCCTGCTGTTTGGTATCATAGTAAATCAAGCTCAAGGTGAGAGGTTGTCATGACTACCGTGAGACTGGAAACTGCAATGAAACAATCTGGTAGTATGCTTAAAAATAGCACTTTCAAATTTGTGAAATCTGTCTATTGCTAGAAGTGCGGTCTTCATTATTCTTACAGTTTTTCTAATTAGATTGCATGTGTATCAAAAGCTGTGATGTTCAATGGCAGATGTGCAATGTCACAAAATGATCCAAACCTTTTTTTTTTTTTTACCTTAAATTCCCAAATGAAAACTGTTTTGCTCACATCCTTAGAATGTATCTTGTTTTAGCCGTACGAGATGTTGAAGATGGTGACCAAAGACACTTGGAGGCGTGTCACCATGACTCGGCTGTGATCGGGAAGGCGGCAACAGTGGGCGGCAGGAAAAAAGTGAAAGGGTGATTCATTCTCATAGAAGCACCCAGACAAGGGTTGGAATGCCAACAGAGATGATGTCATGCAATGATAAATCCAAGAAATTCACATTTGTATGTGGGGCAATCACACACCATAAGGAGGCATTACAGTATTGAAAGGGTTTTTCAAATTGTTCCAAAATGTCATTCATTCTTGTCAACCCAAATCAAAACTTGTGTTCATTAAGGTGACTTTGTTTCCATTGTCAGATGGGTCCTGCTTTGCAACATGCAATTAGGTATGATATAAATTGATGATTCTGCTCTTGAATTCATCAGATGTTCTTATCAATGACCTTATGTGGATCGTGGATTAAAGTGAAACAGAACAAGGAAAAGAATGTGTCTCCAGTAAACTCTCTCCGCGACTAAGCACAGGCACAAATACTACGATCAGGTTCAACCTTCCCAAACCTTAGATAGAGTAACTCATTTTGGCACCATCTTGTGGTGTTGCTAAAAGTGCAGATAGGACAGTTTGCGAGTGGACACGGCTGTTAGTCGAGTTTAAAAAAAAAAAAAAAAAGAAAGAAAACAGTTCTTGAATAGTAAACTGTGAAAATGTATATTCATTGGACAGGAGAAATCAAAAGTAAAAATGTAGAGTGAATGTCATGCGAGTTGTCATCAAATATTGTGAGACTTTAGGGAATCATTCTATGAGTATATTTTGCTTTATCTTTGTTTTTCGACATTTTTGGGCAAATTGATGTGTTCATTGGGAAATTAGAATCTCTTCAGCTTTTTTTTAATCATTATTCTTATTCATTTATACAAAGGGACTTAAAGGAGTCATCTTGCCTTGGATTCGCTTTATACCTGTCATGGTTTGTTGGATTTTGGGTTGTGGGTTCATTTTGAGGGGTTCTGTCCCTTTCTGTTTACATATACAGTATGGTTCCCGCTTCTGCTCCTCTCGTGTCTCCCTGCGTTAGTTTTGATTTAGTCCACCTGTCCGCGTTACTTGGCCCTCGTGTCCTCCAATCCGCCCCCTTTGCCTATTGTCCCTGCCCAGCTGCCTTGTGTTTATCTGATTATCGTGTGAATGTATTTAAACCTAGTTTTCGTTACAGCCCGTGTCAGATCATTGTCATGTTGTTGCATTGTCATATTATCGTATAGTCGTGTCTCTCTCGTCGTCCGTCAGCCCCGTGTTTTCCTGCCAGCCTGCCGTAGTGTTTGTTTTCTGTTTTGCCAGCCTGCCTGCGCCCTTAGTTAGAGTTTTTGCCATCTCGTTTTCATCACTTTTGTTCCTGTTGCCCATTCCAATAAATATGGATTACATGAAGCCCCTGCATCGAAGCCTCCCTGCTTTTAGGTCCTCCACCTCCGCTACCACGCCTGCCGACATACCAACCGCAAACGCCCGTGACAATACCGGCATTGTGTAATTGTCACAGTGTCCTGGGTAATTAGTTGTAGCCTGTATTTAATGATTCCTGAGGTTATTGGCTCTAGGTACGGAAAACCTATACGTCACCAAAATGTGCGTAGTACAAGTCCGTGAATAGGTTTCAAAAGATTCTTGCTCCCTTTTCACACAAGGACATTGATAGCTGACCGGTCATTTCTCAGATCATTGCTGTAAATTTGACCAGTGATGGTGCTGTGGACAGTGTAAAGCTCATTCGTGATTACTTACAGTGAATGGTGTTTGCTTGAGAAAAATAAAACCACCAAAATGTCCTGAAATTAGCTGAAGCTAACGGCAGTGAACAGTCCAGTCTAAAAATGCAAAAACACGAAAGCTCTATTCTATCAACGTATATTAATAGTATACTTTGGGCACAAACTGGTTAGCATGTGCGCCTCACAATTACTTTGGTCCTTGGCCTTCCTGTGTGGAATTTGCAAGTTCTCCCTGTGCCAACAGGGGTTTTGTCCCACTTTCCGAAACATGCATGTTAGGAAAATTGGATATTCTGAATTGCCTTTTGGTGTGTTTGTGCATCCAAATGGTTGGCAACTGGGCAGCATACCTTCTACAGCATACCTGTGACTCTCGTGAGGATAAGTACCTTGGATAATGGATGGCAAAATATACCTTCAATATAAGATTCAATACAAAAAAATCTATTTATATATAATACAGATGTGTAAAATCAAGCTAGTTATCAAGCATCACTCTAAAAGTGACTGTTAGTTGATTCCACAGGCTGTTGATTTTAATAACTTGGAAAAATGTTTGAACAAAAACACGCGTTTCAAATAATCTTGGTTGCAGTCCTGCTAACCATGGTATTTTATTGCATTTTCTCAGCAAGAGCGATAAAATTGAAGAAGAAACCTAAGAGCATGCTTCTGCCATGTGTAATGCATATCACGGTGACATTATAGTGCTTTTTTTCTTGTGACTGCTGCAAGGAGTTTGTGTCTCTCAGCTGGCAAATAAGAAAAAGCATGATGGAAAAAGCACGTTGGAATCTTATGCTTTCCAGCTCACAACAACAACATTAAGGGCTACAATCAGGTACTCATAGATGAATCTTTTTTTTTGTACCCTTCACAAAAGGTATTGCACCTCAGGGATGAACATAATCAAAGTGAAATGAGCAGTGAGCTGGCCTAGGGCCCAAACTCAAGCTGAAACCACTAGGAGCAGCCTTCAAGGACTCCTGCCTGTTTCCATAACAACCCACACATGTCGTATCTAAAAAATACGTTGGAACTTCATCAGACCTCTTCATCCTTTTGGAGATCCTGTCAAGACCAAAGAAAACATTAAAATTGTATAGGTGATGCTTTAAGGCGGCAACGTGTGTTTCAAGACAGTAAGGTGGATCTAGTGGTTAGACTCTGCCTGGACTTTTGAGGTTCTGCAGGTTGGAGGTTGCCAAAGTTCTATTTCTTGTTCTCGAGTAGTCTCGGTGACGCAGTGGTTAGCACGGCTGTCTCACGGTTTAGGGACCCGAGTTCAAATCCACCTCACTCCGGCCTTCCTGTGTGGAGTTTGCATGTTCTCTCCAGGCAATCCGATTTCCTCCCACACTCCAAAAACATGCATAGCAGGTGCATTGGACATACAGTACTAAATTGTCCTTTTGTGTGATTGGGTGCGTGAATGGTTGTTCGTCTCTGTGTGCCCTGCAAATGGCTGGCAACCAGTTGAGAGTGTCCCTTGCCTACTGCTCCAAGGGATAGGCACCAGCAAGCCTGAGAGGCTTGCGAGGATGACCGGCCTAGAAAATGGATGGATGAAGTAGCCTGGTTTACAAGTGTGCTAAATACCATTGATGAAAACCATTCCTGGTAGCTGCTAGCGTTCCTTGTAGCAGATTCAGTCATCAGTATATCATTGCAACATCAGAGATTATATCGCAATTAAAATGTAGCTGTTTTACTTGTTGCATTTTGTCTGCCAGACATTATGAAATTGTATTCAGTTTTTAGGCGGTCCTTGAAGCACTAGGAGAATAGAAAGCAGAACTTGAATACTGCAAGTAAGCCTTTCTTCTTGTCTTTCTTCTTTCCCCTATTATCTGAATTTTACTCTTTCATCCTCTTGGTCCTCTTCATCTTCTGGCAACCGTGAGCGTCGGCTAATGATGGCTGTAGACTCTCAGCACAAAACCGTTCAGTTGCATTTGGAAACTTATCAGCCATGCGTAGCTCATTTGCATGCTTCATAATGATGAGAAGAAAAAAAAAGCCTGGTTCAGAAAACAAGGTGCGACAAATTAGATTCCATCTCGTCATTCGGTTCCCACTGCACTGAAGTGGTGGCTTTTTTCAGGGGGTTATGAACGTCTTTTTTTGTAATACTGTTCCTTTTCAAACAGATGTTTGCGTAAAAACAGTAGCTCAAATGTTTTTTGAAACAACAAATTAAATAGCTGACAATACCGTCTAGCAACGTCACTTTGACACAGCTAGACATGTTCCACGATGAAAAGGTACTATTTCCGTGCCCAAGGCAGTCTATTTGTGTGCATGGGTGGAGTTTCTTTGGGTATTTTTATGAAAAGGTGCAGCTAATAATGTGGCTATTGCGTTGTTGTGGCAGGCGACATTGCCAACTTCCCTCTCATCCAATGAAACATACTTAAATCACCTGCCCCACAAATTAGACCTGCCGCTTGCCGTTCGACTTAAGGCTACCGAATTGTCAAGTGCTGTGTTTCATCTCGGATTTTTTTCAGCAGCGCAATGACATGTTTGACTAACGCAAACAAGGGAGGATTTACAAAATGTGCAAAGTCACGTGCAAATGAGTATGCGCAAGATTATTTCCTTAATAAGTATGATCGTTAGATTAGGGTTCTTCTCTAACTTTTCCACTGATGGCACCGGTGCTTGGTTGGGCACTCTTACGTACACACGGCCATGCTTTCTATTACAATTAGTACTACAATTCAGAACAGTCAGAATTAATATTCGGTCAAGGGATACATTGACATGGTTGTCAGCCACACTTTTTTCACAACTTTTCAACTTTGCCTGGAAAAGCTTCGGATAGGTCCTCGTAACCCACCAGGTTTTATGTACGTGTCACGGCTCGCCAAGGGCAACTTCATTCCTGTCAGTTGGTTTTGGCTCATTTGCTATCTGTGTTTACGTCCTAAGTCTACTCCTGGTTCCTCGGTGCTCCAGCTTCAAATCTTGTTCTTGTTTAAATTCAGAGATAAATCTACTGCTTGGAGTTGCCTGTGGGTCATCCTGCCTTCAACAAAGTGCAAAGTTTTTATACCCATCATCAAACCGCCATATCAGACCATTGCATCTTCACAATAAATTTCATCAAGGTCAAATGAACGGTGTCACACTTTAAGAGGAGCTGCTTCATATCTCGTCCAACAGATGTCACCTCCATTTTTTTTTTTTTTGCTGTATAGTGCAGTTTCCATCTGATCGGATGCCTTTATGTTTGTGTTCTGTGACATTTTCAAAACTGACAATTGTTTGGCAGCTTTGTTTTAACCTTCAAAAGTAACGTCTTTGTAAACATTGTGGATAAAGTCCTCCAAATAAGCAAATATACTGAAAATCATTACAATAGTCAACTCGGCACGAGGTACAAAGGCCCCCTGACAAAAAATAAACACAAACAAAGATTATGATGGTGATCTTAGCTGGCATGTGTTAAACTGCTGTGTGCTTCTACTATGTGTCTAATCCTTCTCAAAAATAAGATGAATCCTTTGTTAGACTCCCAGCAACATGGCTTCAGTATGGCCGATAAGCCCTCCATCTGTACAGAGAATGGCTTATTGAGAATCTTGATGGAAAGGGTTGATGTGATGACATCAAGGAGGATTGCGATAACTGCGCAGGCAGCGGGGGTTCACCGAATTGACTTTGTGGTCGTCGTCAAGGGGAGATAATATGAAAGGGCTGGACGAGTAAAGCTTTGTCGTCACTGTAGAAAGATGGTGTCTGTAATTATTAGTAAGCGGGAAGTGGCTAAAGAATGTATCTTTGCATTTATAAGGTATGAGAATGTTCTGTGAAAATCAAAACAAACCAATTATTTTTAGATATGCTCATGGGGTGTTTTCAATAAGTTTTCAATAAAAAGCCAGAAAAGTTAATAAATCTTCTGAACAGTATATTTTCTGCTCATGCAGTGACTAGAGAAGGCAGCGCTGGCTGCCGAATGTGAATAATTCAAAGAGATGATTAATATTTGAAATAGAACAGCACGCCGGATGAAAGAGTCATCAGATTGCATGCTCCTTTCATCCTGGTTCCTCCCTCCATCTTTAATGGAGAGAAGAGGAAAAGATGGAGTCCGCTAGAAGTTCTTCACGGAAAGGTGTGACTGAGGAACTTGTGATTGCAGAAACTTTACATACTAGTTGGACAAGTCATGGTGTCGTGAACTTAGGAGTGCAACATCATTTGCAAAGCAAGCAAACTTCAGGGAATGAAAGCAAAAGTTATCTGCCTGTTGCACTTGTATAGTTGTACTGCACAGCACAGAGTTCAACACTAAAGGTGAATGGAAAAAGTTTGATTTTTATTTATTTGGTTGAATACGCCTTTTTTTGTTATTTGCATTAAATATGTTAAACCGGTGATTCTCAAATGGTGGTTTAGGTCACAGACTGGTAGGACAACTGACAATACCAACATGAGCTAGTTTGCACAATGGTTTGAGAACATGCCGTCACGCCCGTTAGTTGTAGTTAGTTTATTAGACCAAAAGCAGGTTCAGAGTTGTTGTTCATTTTTCCAAATTCATGTTAGGTCACCGCCATAGGAGGGGAATTAAGAATTTATTCCAGGCCTTTTACTTTGGGACATATTTGTGTTTTGCTTACAGGCAGGTTTGCGCATATTATACTTTGAGCCATCATATTATTACATATTATTATTACAGAGTCTCTAAAAAGAAGAGCTCAAAGCTAAGATTTAAGTGAAACGCTTTCACCGACTGTGCAATTTTGATCTTTTATTTGATTGTTGTCGTGTGTCCTAATGTTATTCCTCGTGTTCTTAACTCACTCACTCCCAAAGATGTATCCTTAGGTATCTGTCAAGTCTAAAGATTCAATCCCAGGTATATATTTACTTATCTATTTGCACATCAAGAATTAGGGCATAGGCCATAGGAGGGTGGAAAATGACTGGTGCTGAAAGAGTTAATACCACTCTATGAAAGGGATTTAAGTATGTGTGGTTGTATAGTTTTGAAGGTTGTTTAGCGCATTTTCTGTCCTAACCCTTTTAATTTATGGTCAGTAGCAAATTTTCACTAAGCAACATTAAAACCTAAGTATGCTTTTGTCTCTAACCATTTTCGAGTCACAAACATGTGAAATAGTGATATCAACATTTTATTGAGAATCGTCTGGCCGCACAAAGATTACGTTCTCTAATCCTGGGTCACAGTTTGGCGAGAAATATGGGTGCCGGGGTGTCTACAGTACTGTATATCAGAGGCAGTCCTCACAAGCTCTCCTCAGCTAAAATTTGCCGTTGGTGATTGCTGATGTCCTGTGCCAAATACAAACAGGGAATTGAGTCACAATCTAATCTGTTGGTTGGTTCATTAGTCAGTGATTACACACTCAATCACAGAACTAGATAAACAATTCAATAACTCCTAAATTTGCTTTTAGAAGGGGTCTTCATGAGGAAATGCATGGAATGAGATTTGTTCCCTTCAAACCCCCTCCTGTTCTCGCTTAACTGTACTTGTTGATTTTCTTTGTCTTTTTTTTTTTTTCTGTTTTGTGGATTGCATTTGAAATTGCGGTCATATTTGATGCAACAGAGTTGCAAATTGCAGGGTTAATTTTCTGAACACATCTTACCTTCTGGCTCATCTGGTCTACCAGCACTGTACTATGCCAATTTGTGGCTTGCATCAGTTCACTGGTCTCACTCGTGCATTCACAGAAAATTACAATCATGACATCTTTTAACATGAAACTTCTGTGGCGAAACAGTTAAGGAAATTGGAGGACTTCTACATCGGCGTAAAATCCTCCTTGACACTGTTGAAAGACAAATGTATTGGGTTTAATTTCTCCCTGGAAAGAGGTACAATATAACGAACTCACACCGGCTAGTGTGTTCGTGCCAGTGTTCAGTTTGAGGATATAACAAAACTGTTCTTGTGGTCACTGTTTGAACTTGAGTGCAGCTTGTTCTGTCACTCACATGAATAATGCATGAATAAAAAGTCCAAGCCAGTCCAGTGATACCAAGAGCGGCTGGCACAGTGACGCTTTAAACGAATTCCAAAGCTGCAAGTTCTGATTAAACCCCACCCCTCCAACTCACACCACTACAAACAGCAGACAGCATGCCTTTGTGAATTTTAATACAGCACCGCCGCCTTCTTTGTCTATATGTCATGCGGACTAACTGAAAGTGTTTGTGCGTGTGTGTGTGTGTGTGTGTGTGTGTGTGTGTGTGTGTGTGTGTGTGTGTGTGTGTGTGTGTGTGTGTGTGTGTGTGTGTGCGCGCGCTTGCATGTCTATAGATACACTAAGATGAAGACGGCCACCAACATCTATATTTTCAATCTGGCTTTGGCTGACTCTTTATTCCTCGCCACTTTACCATTCCAGGTGAGCGCTTGATCATTTCCTACGTTTGAACGATTCAAAATTTTGGGGGACAAAAACAGCAATAGAGGGAAATATAACACACACACACATGCTAAACATTGTCCACAAAAAGAGTGTGTATGTGTGTGTATTGGTATCTATTATGAAGGTGTTTCTTAATCAATTTACATTAATGATCTGCTGTTACCCACTGCCACATTTTCCTGGCAACAGTCTAATAGGGGGAGTACTGTCACATATTTATTTCCCATTAAAGCACTGCTCATCTGTACAGAATAAATTACTGGCTTTATTCTTTTCTTGATTTTATCTTGTTAAAAAATGAAATGCGCCCAACAACTAGCACAAGCGCTACATGTCATTTAGCATTCAAACAATTGATTTACATATTATTACAATAGTAATCCAACATATTTCCATCATTTTACAAAAAAAACCAAAACAAACAGTTTTGTCCCCTTCCTTGATTCACCAATTCATCCATCTAGTTGTATATGCAGCCGCGCTAACAATGACAAACATTCAGTGACTTTTCTGAAGTCACCAAGGCTAAATGATTATTTGGATGTTTAATTAATGTGCAAATGATTTCTTATTTGCATAAGGATCAATTACGACGCAAGAGAAAGGTGAAGCGGTTTCACGCTCCACTTGACGCAATCATGAACTCTCCATGGAAGCGCTCGAGTGCTGATGGGTGCTCCACAATCTCACTGTTTGAATTTGGGAATGTTTTTAGGGCACTGACGTGTTCCTGGGCTTCTGGCCGTTTGGAAACGCCTTGTGCAAGGCAGTAGTATCCATCGACTACTACAACATGTTCACCAGCACCTTCACGCTGACAGTGATGAGCATGGACAGGTATGTGGCTGTCTGCCATCCTGTCAAAGCGCTGGACATGAGGACACCGCACAAGGCCAAGGTAAAACGTGTTCTTAGCATACCAATACATCAGAATATGAAGGGTGATGTTTATGTGAGATGGAAGCAGGGTTAAAATATTTGGGGACTCTTCAATAGAGATATTGTAGGTTTTCTTTCAACTTTTATTATTTGAATTCTTCCATCCAGTCTGCTGCTGTGCAACCTTTTTAAAACTGTTTGTTTTAATCAGTTTTTAGGGAGTGTCTTTTTGTGTCGAAAATTATTAGTTTTAGTTTGGTTTTTATTTTGAACTAGTTTTATGTTGTTTGGATTTTGCATCATAGTTATGAACTTTTGTGTTATGATTTGAGCTTTATATTTATAATTTAATTTAAAATTAATCAAAAATTCCTTAGGACGTTTGTCTTTGTATTATCTACACTGAGAGTTTGTCAAGGGTGATATAAAAAAAAAAAATGTTGTGTAGCAAAGTAAACTACAATTGATGAACAACTGCTCTTCCCTTTCCGTAGTTATGGACTAACAGCAATACAAAAATGAAATACATTTGAAATGAATTCTGAAAGTTCATATGTATAAAATGTTTGTTTTAATTACTTTTATGATCATAGATTTTAGTGAGGATAAGCAGTTATATAAAATGGGTGGGTGGATGGAATTGTTGTTCTATTTCCTTAAAAGCTTTTTTACAGCATTTACAATTTTTCTTTTCATTATTAATTTTCATGAATGAAAAATAACCTTGCTTTCCACCATTTGTCCTCTTCTGGGTCACTGGTGCTGGTAAGCATAACGCAATAAACAAAGGCTTTGTTTTTCTTTTTTCATATTAGTTTTATTTGGAGGAGGGACCGATCATTCAACACGAGAATATTACAAAAACCTCCGATACATTTATGGTGTTGTGAAATTTTTAGTCATTACCCGAGTGTGACTTTCTGACTTCCTGGTCCTGTCAGCGCTCTCTCTAGGGGCACAACACCATCAGCCTCGTTCAGACAACCTCGCCAGGGTGGCTCGCATCGGCTTATGGGGCAATTATAATTAAGCCCCTGGCCTAGCTGCCTATAAACTAATTACTTGTCATTTTTCTTCAGGTGGTGAATATCTGTGTGTGGGTGTTGGCCTCAGCCTTTGGAGTTCCGGCCATGGTGATGGGAAATGTTGAAGAGGAGCAGGAACATAACAGTAAGTAACTAGCTTGTTGTATTTACAGTACATGTATTCTGTCGTTTCCATATGCACTGTACGAGTGAGCTAGTATGATATTCATCTCTGATTAATATGCAAAAACAATACACAGTGGCAAAACACTGCCACCCAGCATTTATTTTTCATTATCCATTTCTGAAGAGGGTTCACGGGAACACAAAGACTCAAAGCTATCTTTCCCTGTGGAGCTGCGGTATGCATGAACTTATTTCTAAATGTGCCTGCTCTCGCATTTTACAGCTTTTATGGCACAGCGTCCCACTAATGGGTTTAACACATGCGATTTATGATCAATCAAATTATTTGCCAGCAAAGTGACACATCACAGTTGATGTTATGAATTCTCCCTTTGCGGCTTTTAAAAAGCATCTTCCATCATGGAGCATTTGTATCTCTTATAACAATGGTTCTCAAATGGGGGTAGTAGTACTCCTGGGGGTACTTGAAGGAACTTCAGGGGGTACTGGAGATTTTAGATAAAACAAACAAACAAACATGCAAAAATCCCCAAAAAATATTTATTGAATTAGTTAATTGTTTCAGGAAAATAGAAGTTCATAAAACTATGTTCAGTAGATGATTAAATTTATCATTATAAAAACTCAAATTCTCCCCCATACTAGAATGGTTCGACCTCGAACTTGTCATGTGCCACCTCTTGTTACCTATAGTTAGTTAGTACCTTTAGTAAGACAATGATTTATTTCTCTCTACTATGTTGCCAATCGAGGATACTCTAAGTTGAATATTTGTTGAATATTCTGTGGACAAATATTTATTCTTAATAATTGTTTTTTTGGGAACAGGACTGACAATGTTGATTATTTTTGGCGGACAAATATTCAATAAAAATTCAGTTGATGGTTTATTTTTGTTAAGAGATCTCTACTGTAATCCCCAAAAGGGAGGCTTTATGTATTGTATTTTTTGTGATCAAATATTTATTTGTAATTATTTCTTTTTGAGAACTGTAACCCCAAAACAGGACGCTTTAAGTTTAATATTTTTCTGTACATATATATATATATATATATATATATATATATATATATATATATATATATATATATATATATATATATATATATATATATATACACTTTTTTAGAACATGACTGACAGTTTATATTGATTATTTTCTTGTGGGAAAAATGTAATAAATATTTTGTTTTTTGAGTAATTTCTTTTTTTTTGAGTAATTTCTTTTTGATAACAGATTCCCCTATGATCCAAAAGAGGACACATTAGGTTCATTTGTTTTTTTTGTGGACCAATACAAATGAATGTTTTAAAGGGTCTAAATTTGAATAAATCAGACACTCGGCATGTTTTAAGTCTTCTTTAAAAAAATGTTTTGCATTGGTTAAGGGGTACTTAACTGAAAAGATATTTTACAGGGGCTACATCATTGAAAAAAAGCTGAGAACCACTGACTTTTATATTTTATATATAAATTGGGAGTCAGGGTGCAGTTAAGCATCGGATGGCATATATTTACTTAGTTTCCATGTGTGCCAGGTGTTATTGTGAAGCAAGATGTGTATGAGAGAGTGCCTTTGTTTTTTACAGAGGCTTGGGTAAAAGTGGAGTTAGATACACGTAGAGAATGTCCATTGATTATTTCACATAGAATTGAATGCATAAATGCTCAACATAAGCAATTGTGTTTTAGTCTTAGTTTAATAATGCAATGCAGGTGGGGAAGGAAAAAACTCTTCCCTACTTCTAGTAAGTTTTAACATTGTGACAGTTGATTCTGTACATACCTTCTTGACAAGTACTGCTTTCACAGAAAAGTTCATGGTCTTAAACCTGATAAGTATAACTCAAAGTGATGTACATGGATTCACATCCGTCCCTCCTGGTCACGGGCACAGGCATTCAGTGGGGATGGAAAGGATTTGCTCCCATGTTATTTACACTTTTTTGTGATCATTTTGTTTGTGTAATTTTGTGTAAATTTGGTGTTTGGTTAAGTGTGAACACAATCATCTGCTGTCATGTGCATGCAAGTTGTTGCAGGTCTCCCAAAAATTGAAGTGCAGCATTATTGGCTATGTATCATTAAAAAACAGATGTAGGCTCTACACCTGCAATGAAAATGCAGCCCACGAAGCAGAGAAGAGTTGTAGTAAACAAGCATGCAGTCCTATGAAAACACTCAAATGAACACTATTGATGACTCATCATTTTGCCTCCTAAACACTCATGTAATAAGTTTCCGCATGTGACACTTTAATCTCGAGTCAGTTTATCTGTTCTTTGATTGCCTCTAAAAGCACTTGTACAGTTTAATCATGTCACCCGCAACGGTTTTAGTGCCGCACCCCGCTTGATGGTCTGGTGAACTCCATTTCATTTAATGAGATGTCTATTAGCCCACCGCACAATCACTCCACTCCAGTTAAACTTTACTGCCGCTCCTCTTCCACTACAACTGTGAGATGCTCAAATGATCATCAGAGGGAAATGTTTGCTTCCTTTCTGCAAATATTTGTTTTCCTTTTGTCACTTCATGGATATTCTTCTCAGCTGTGACTTGGGTTTCAAACATTCTACATGAAAGCGAAAGCGTTTTCACATCCTCTATAAAGCTGATGAATTACTAAACACTGTCCTATTTCGGGAGAAACAATTGTTAAAGGCGACTTCCGTTAGACGGTAGGACTTAAAATAATTGTTTGGAGCAAAAAAAAAAGTACACAAATGTAAACATTCTTGACGTCTCCACATGGGATAGTGAGACACAGATTTTACTAAGCCTGGGCACATTTCACATTGGCTAAATTTCAAATTACACAAACAAAATGATCACAAAAAAGTGTAAATAACAGACGGGCTACACCAGTCAATTGAATTAACTCCCATCGAGAGAAAGTGCAATTATTTGTTCTTCCTGTCACTACTTGAATAGTAAGACGTGAAACTGAATCATTTCAGAGTAATAAAGCTGGACTAGCACAACATTATTTTTAATACTGTACAAACGTATTTACAGATTCCAGTTAGGTTTTATGCTTTAACTCATCTACTTGCACAACTCTGCTCTTATGGTACACAACTGCGTTAAGGGGGGCTCATCAATTTAACTGTTAACGGTATGAAGAGAAGCATTCATAAATTGAGATCCTGACAGGCCTGAAGATAAAAAAAAATAAAAAACATACAAAAAAAGCCTCAGTGTGCATGCTCCTCTGTTCAAATAATATTATTTTCGAATTAATAGTAGTAGAGTAGTAGTTATAGTAGTAGCACAGAGATCAAGCTATTTTTTTAACATTTCTGGCAGTCCAGTATAATGCTGTGGTGTGACATAAAATAGCAAATTCATCCAAGTTAGCTGGACAGAGGCTTTAAGCTGTACACGTCAAATTACAATCGATCCACCTGACCATCTTCGGTTCTGCTCATTCTCACTTGGGTTGCATACTTAGTTTATGTTATTAGCAATGCAGGTAGCTTCTCCCAGCTTAATCCAGGATTGTTTTTTTTTCAGTAAAGGGAATTAAACCTGTGGTTGAAAAACCACAAGCCATATTGCCAAACAGTGTCCACCCACAGAGGCCTCAGTGATGCATTAAAGTGTATTTAAAAAGGTTTTCTATGTGCATTCAACTTAGATTGAGCATGAATGTGCTGTGTGTACACATGGTGGGGTTGGTGGCACTATGCTGCACTGCATGAGGCCCAATAGTTTCTCCAGAGGAGGTCATGTTTTGCCAGCTGGCCTGCTGACAAAATGGTGGGTCGCCTCTAATTTTGTCATCACGCCACCTGCCAGGCTCTCTGGTCTTTTTGAATGAGTCATTCAACATCACTCCGCATAATTAACTCTATCTATCTATCTATCTATCTATCTATCTATCTATCTATCTATCTATCTATCTATCTATCTATCTATCTATCTATCTATCTATCTATCTATCTATCTATCTATCTATCTATCTATCTATCTATCTATCTATCTATCTATCTATCTATCTATCTATCTATCTATCTATCTATCTATCTATCTATCTATCTCAGTGTTTGCTCCTATGCATTGATTGATTTCTCTCTGAGTTAATTTAAACCAGTGATTATATAGCAATTTTCACTCATACAAGTCAGGTTCCTGTGCTGCAAATTGATGCACTTAGGGAAACGTGTGCAAAACGAAAAAGAAAAAGAAAAAAAACCTTTTGCATGCCTTCTGAGTTAGGAAGTAGCAAACCATTTCATTGCAGTTTTCCCATACAAGATACAAATTTTACTTATAGCAAGTCAAGCAAATAATGAGCACAGTCAGGATCCTGTTGCATCACCGTGCAGTGGCTGTTACCACAGCAACTACTGCTCGGGTAACTTAAAAAATCATACTGCTCTCTGTCATAGAGCATATTGTATTTTAGTTTCATTTGTGAATGTATGTTACAAAAATTTCATTCGATTGCATTTTGAAAAGGTGTTTTTCATGGACATCATACACCCTAGTTGGTTATCAAATCGATTGCCTTTAAGCGTTTAAATTTGTTGCTGGGAAAATTAATTTCCATTGATTTAGTCCGTAGGATTATGCAGAGAACCACATAACTGAAAATGGTTGTGGCATAAACACATTGAAGAGACAATTCAAGTTTGGGTGTGGATTCAGCATGAATTATAATCATCAGCATATTTTTTAGACCATCAGGTGCACCCTATTATTGGTGCAATATCAGCGAAGGATTTATTTTAACACATTTTCTTACTTAAAGGGACGCATTGTAAGATTTAGACTGTTTTTCATTACAGACACCAGGGGGTGCTGCATTTACCATTTTCCGTAGCTATAACAATCATGGCACTCTCCGAGAAGTGCCACCCCCCCATGTAATATGATTTAATGATAACTAGACCTACAATTATATTTAAAACATACTGTTGGTCGTTAAGAACACATTTAATAGCAATTTGTAATCATTCCATGTCTTCCTTTTGAATGAAAAACAGTCTAAATCTTACACAGTGTCCCTTTAAGGCGCATCTGGCTATCAGTTCATTTTAATTGTATGTTTGTATGGTAGCTTTTGCGCTTTGATGCTAAGTCCAGGCTGGACATGAATTATCAGGTGCGATGGGCTTGCCTTGAGTGGGGAAAAGGACACGATTTTCCGACAGACAAACAAAAACAGTTTGAAGATAGTTAGTCTGAGGATTTCTACAATATAAAATTTAACAGTGATTATTCAACTAATCGTCACACACCCAGATTTAAAGAGTAGCATTGCAACAAAGCAAAATAAGAAAATTAAAACAAAAATGAAAAACACTTTAAATCAGGAGTGTTTCCTGGTAAGATGGCAGGGCATCTTATCTAAAGATTTGACAGGAGGCGATATGCAGTAATTGGGATGAAAGAGCCATGCTCGAGGACACTTTGGCAGGAAGGTGGTGATGAGCTCTCAATAGTGTCTCTAATAGAAGCTTGTACCAATTCATTAAAAAAAAAAAAAAAAGTGCTGGCAGTGTCACCTTGTTTGCTTTACCTATGTACCTCATCTGAAAAAGTACAATAATGAGGTTAGCATGCAAACACCCAAAGCAAACGCGGATCTTTATTCCTGCATACACATGCATATGATATACAGTAATATTCCAATAATTATAGTTAAATATTTGTTTTTCTTTCTATCTAAAATATTTACCATTTGTGCATGTGTCTGCTTGCCGCCTCATCACTCTGCCTCAAATAAAACCCTGTGACTTTGAGCCTTGAGTTAATGAATGCCATTTCAGGCTCAAAATGTATCACTGGAACAATGGCAATTCACACTAACACTTCGATTGGCGGAAGAGATAGATTGGAAAGGGACAATTAACATTTGGGAAGGTGAGACATTCCGAAAGAATGATTGCCACTAAAATCTATCATGTGAATGACCTTTTCTTCTGCTGGTATTTTAACATCCTGGGTTGAACTTTCTGCAAGCAGGCTTGAAGCTAACACGGTTGACTTCAAAATAAAGACTTAAATAAGTTAAAAAAAAAAAAAAAAAAGCAGTAATGTGCCCCCAATCGTGCCCTTAATATATGCAATCTCTTTCACAGCTTAACTGCCGCCATCACTAAACTTGTACACTTTATGAAGTGTACAGGCAGCCCCCCCCCCCAAAAAAAAAAAAACACTAGTGATGTGGAACACCACCTCCTGAGTCCAAAATGAAGGAAGTAAACTGAAAATGAGCAGACATGTGGGAAGAGAAGACATATGTGTGTGCATCAGTGAGCAGCAGGCGCAAAAAGCCTTAAATATGGGCATAAAATTCCCAGAGTAGTTCAGAAAAACCTCCACAGAGTTGTTAGGTTTCTTGCATCCAAAAACAAGAGGAATACTAGGCATGAGACTTCAAACGGACGTGAATTTCCCTATGGGGATGAATAAAGTATCTATCTATCTATCTATCTTAGTGGGTCACATTTGACTAGTAGAAAAAGTCTTTCCACAAATTACATTACATGGTGTCAAAAACGTCTTTTGTGAGTTTTTCAAAAAACACGAGGCAGCATGTATTGTCACACCAGTTTAGCCTTTTTCAGATCAGAAGTCACAGAACTCTGAGTTCATGGTAGCAGGGGTTCTATGGAGAAATATCAAAAAGGTGTATGTGTGATTAACCATTCATACCCGCAATAATTATAGCTTGTGAGGATGAGTCTAAATTGTGTATAAACTGTGTAGATTTGAATATTTGTTCTTTTGACTACAATCTAAACCTTGTGAATGCAAAGTCTTTTCAATAAAACTCTTCTGCGACGACAACGCTTCACTACGCATAACCTCGCGTTTGTGCCTGAACCTCCCATGTAGATTTTTGCCTGTGGGTAAAAATCTCTTCTCTGAATTACCTCCTTTGAGTACCAAGCACAATTTGCAAATTGGATGACATCACCAGCAGTTCAAAGGGAGAGCAATCAAGTTGCGAGTCCTCCACCCCCACATGCGTCAAGAAGAGAACGGCAATGGCGGCAATGGCAAGGAACAACATCCCCTAACGCTTCAATGTTGGGATAATGAGGGTCAAATCAATCTTCAAATCGGACTGATGACGTGAACCAGGGGAAAAAAAGAGGAAAAAACTGCACTACCACTCCAGTACAACAAGAAATGTTAACTAAAAAGCTGAATCACAAGTAAGCAGGATGATGAACGAAAAAAGCATTGTCATTTGTTGCGACACGCTGGATGAGAATGAAGCCAAATTAACTTTTTCTTTATTTGTATCCAACTGTTAGCTTGATACTAATAAATTGATGTACTTTATCAGAGATTTGCAAACCACTGACAAAGCAGAGTCGCATTTTCTTACTTTTACCGAGTACTTTATGAAAGGAAGCCTGGAAAAAAAATGCAGCCACTGAGAAGAACCCCGTTGCAGTTGTTGCTCAGTCCGTGTATTCTTTTTAATTTTCATGCCACAAAACACAAAAGCGAGCATTTTGAGAACATGCTTTTCGGCATGTTCTTTACGACGAAAAGCTTTGAAAAGAATACACAAACTAGCGGTTCCTGATCCCGATCAATAAAAGGTAAATCTGCTTCAGTTGGTGTTTGGTCTGCATGTTTGCTGCGCGGATTCCATCGGGGCCCACACACTAAGTTGTCCTTAGGTGTGATTGGCTGTGAAAATGGTTGTGTGTCCCAGTGCGCCTTGCAATTGGCTAGAAACCAGTTCAGCCTACTGCCTGATGACAGCTGGGATAGGCACCAGCAAGCCAGTGACCCTAGTGAGGATAAGCGGCTCCAGAAAACGGATGGATGAATGGATCGCGGTATACTTAAAAATTACATTTTTATTCTGTCGAAAAAATCAGCAAAAAACAAAAAGCTATAGAAAATAGAGTATCAACTCATTAACGAGACTCGCCGAACGTGCTTGCTGATTGTTCTATATTTGAATTTCCCACTGTATTACATGTTGAACTACCGTTAAGTGGTGCAGTAATTCATTTAAAAACGAATTTTTCCTCTTGAGCATTTGCTTGTTGTTGCAATTGATTGACACCACTGTATCAATATGTTGTCAGTCATCATAAATAATAATATTACATGGAAATCAAAGATGATAGATCAAAACACTTTGATCACAAAGAAGTCTCGCTTTAGTTGACCTCCTTTTAGCATTTGAGATCTTATAGGATAGATGGTTTGTTACGCAATTAGTGATTTCACAGGTGACAAATGCCTTGGTTAAGGTCTGCTCTGTTCGCATGTCACTCTCCTCTTTCTCCTTATCAGTCTGTAGCCTCAGACACATTAGTCTCAGACTGCAGCCCCTAATTAAAAGCAATAAAGCGGGCGGCTCGTCTTCTGTCATGGTCTCTTGACGCACGCGTCGTCTTTTTGTCCCTCTGCTATCAAGTCCCATTACACATGCATATATTCCTCTCCTTTCTTTCCGCCTTCTAATATTACCATTGCTGCATAATCGTCTTTGTTATTAGCATTTTTCACGTGCGCTTAATGTATGCTACGCTAAACTACATTTTGTGCATGACAAAGAAGGTTTTGATTGCGTTTATGAGACGATATTGAACTCATGATCAAGCCAGTCAAGGCTAACACGTGACATGTTTGCCCTCTCATAAAGTAGCTTGAAACTGTCTTCATGTCTGACTCCATTCAAAGGCATTGAGGCCATAAAGCATTTGGTGACTAATATGAAACAGTAAGGTCATTCAAGCAGAACTACACATTCTAATTACAGTACAGTGATACAGTTTTCATTCTGTGATCAAACTGTAAATTTAATATACTTGTGTATCAAATCAATATTCTCAATTGATATAAAGTTGTTTTAATCAAGAAAATGGCACTGAATAATATTTACATGTAACACCAGACAATGTTTTCAAGAGAGGTGGTCAACCTACATTTTTGCTGGTCCGACATTTGTCAGAGCCCCGCCCCTTTTCCGTCATCTTTTTCAAACCATACGACATTGTAATCGTCGGTCCGTCAGCCCGTTGGTGTATTTCTGCCCAACCTTCCTTCTTTTTTCTGTTTTAGTACTTACACTTAATGTTAAAACCATGACAGTGGTCCTACGATTACACTGCGCTTGAAAAACAACACAGTAATGCGTAGCCTGAAAATGAAGCCAGCTAAGGGGGTTAACCCTGAGGCAATAATTTACCATCATGTTTAACACAAGGGACAAGAATGCAATTAGCAGTCATGTCCACTGGATGACATTATCGTGCTCTACATGACTCAAATGGTGGCTGTCGGTTCTCATTCATAACTGCCTACCCTACCACTATAGAAGACGGTTTCATTAACATTTGTCTAAATTTGTCTAAACCTCATCTGTCACATACACAACAAGTGAAACAAAGTATTGCTAAGGCATGGGAGCATAGCAACGAATGGCAACTGATATGTCGATGAACAACCTGATCACAGCAGCAAATACAAGATTCTTTTTGACAAAGGTGAGAAATACATGATATTGACAATAGTTTCAATAGTGCTAATAAATACATGACCATTTTGACACAGGTGACATACAGCAAAGCAACTGCTATCACAACAAATGTAAAGAAGTGAGTATTTCTGTCACTAAAATCTCTAACAGGCTGTTGATCTTTCATCAGTTTGAGATTTTTTTTCATATTGAATATTTTAGGCACAGACAGGCACACACAGTACAGTGGTGCATAGCTCTTTTTAACTACATCCAAAAACTATAAAATAAACCCACGCACAATTATTTTTCAAACAGCTTTTACTGCGCTCAGTAGCAACCAAACGAGAACACACTAAAAATAACAATTGCAGTCTGTCAAGCCGTGACTTTTATTGTAAAATGTTTATTCTATGTATTGTCAGTAAATATTTATTGACAATAATGGTATTATTTTCTGTTCTAAACCTTACTGAATATTTCCATGTTTTTTGTCATTCTTCGGTGAATTGAGACGTGGAGTGCATCGTTGTCCTCCCCGAACCACGAAGTCACTGGGACCCCGTCTTTGGCACGTGCGTGTTCCTCTTCTCCTTCCTCATCCCCGTAGCCATCATCAGCATCTGCTACAGCCAGATGGTCAAGCGCCTACGTAGCGTTCGCATCCTGTCAGGCTCAAAGGAGAAGGACCGCAACCTGCGGCGTATCACCAGGATGGTTCTGGTGGTGGTGGCGGTGTTTGTGGTGTGCTGGACCCCCATCCAGATAATGGTCCTGGCCCAGTCGTTGGGCTTCAACCTGAGCAGCTTGTCTACCTTGGTCCTCATGCACTTCTGTATTGCTCTGGGCTATGTGAACAGTAGCCTCAACCCGGTTCTCTACGCCTTCCTGGATGAGAACTTCAAGCGCTGCTTCCGGGAGTTCTGCCAACCTTCGCCGTTCCGTCTTGACACCCAGCAGTCAGGCCGGATGAGGAGCATCGCCCGGGAGGTAGCGGCCGCCTACAGCTGCAAGGCGGATGGCGGCGGGCCCGGCGGAGGGACCCCCAATCCAGCGTGACTAGGCGTGGAGCTGCCCCTGATGGGTGTAGATCCCCCGCAGAGGGGAGAGACACCCGGGACAGGGAACTCCAACACAGAACTGACTCAGATTACAGCCCTCTAGCGGCACGAGCCCCCTCGCCCCACAACTATACGAGTGGCCTGGGGTGGGGGGGAGTCTGATGGAGACCAGGGTGCGGAAGGGAAAAGAATCTGAGAACAGGTTGAGATGGGAAGACCGTATGGCTGAAAGAGACAGCATGATGAGAACAAAAATAGAATCGATGGTATGGCGGACATTTAAATCGTAGCTGGTGCATCATTTGAAAGTGGCTGCGTCCTGCTTCTTGGAATGTTCCACAAATTTAGCAAGATTACCGCATGTCCGTAGACAAACCCTATTTAGGGTTTATTTTTAAAAACGATTCTCTTGCTAATAAGACCCACTGATTACGTGTCTCGTCATCGACACAAAGACGGACCTGTACGGAGAAGACGTTCAAACCGCTAATTTGGTGCTTTTAAGAAGATTATATGTTGAGAGTCGTATTGAAAGACAGAATCACTTTGGGCTTGTGAAAGGAAGGATAAATGTGTTGGTATGTTGTGTCTTTCCTGCTCAATTTTTCAGGCTATTGGGATGTATAGATTCCCTTTCTCTAATCACTAATGGGTCCGCCCGATTCATGTGATCAAGCCTTAAATGGAGATTTTAGATGAGTTGTGAACATACTGTATGCTACTGTACGTGTGTACTCAATATACATGACAAGATTCGGGTGGTGTGAATGTGACTTAAGTGTTCACTGAATTAGTCATTAAAATGCTGCATTCCAGAAACCGGGGATTCCAAGGTTTGATACCTCCCATTATGAAAAGTGCAATGGAATGAAGATGGAAGGCTAAAGTACGGGAATTGATTGTGATGCAGTGCTTTTCCATAACAAATGCTGCAAATGTAAAAAGATATATAGGCTTTCTTTGTTTGAATCAATTGCTTTTACTTGATATTGTCCTTAAAAGCAACCTGTTCTGCATGGAGTTTGCTTTGGTGATCAGATATGTTATGGTATTTTTTATGCATGCAGTTAGTTGGTTCGTATACAGTGAATACATACAGTACAAATATTTGTTACTCAATAACGCGCTCGCCATTGTTGTCCTTTGTTTGTATTTGCTTTACATGGAACCTTTTCTCAAATACTTCAAGATCATTCGTCAATGTTTTCTGGAATGCAGCATCATCCCGTTCAAACATGGGGATTCCAATTGCTGGTTGCTTTTTTTTGGCGCAAGCAGTATGACTGATACAAGGCCAGCTCCTTGGCAATTGCTTTGTGAATGCTGCACGGAGGGCACTTGTTGCAATTTGCTGGGTCAAGGATGACGTTTTGAGGGTTAGGCCGGGGGTCTTATTGGAGAGCAACGTAGGAAAAGGGGCTCACCGAGTTTAGACACCACCCCAAATCATATAGGGCTCACTCTCACTGTTAATGTCATAAAGCAAATATTAACCTCGAAATAGAAACCACAAGGTGTCGTCATGATGCTGCACGTCATTTACCACCATTTACCGATATTTACATCAATCCTCCATTCTGCCTTTTATTTTAAATATTACGTATCTTGTTCTTTAGAAAAAGAGGTCAGCTGCACCTTCAACAGAAGCATGTGCAGTATTAATGTATAATCACCGCTATTAATCACTATGATAGCTTTTAGCCACCTAATGCCCTCCCTCGCCCATATGCTTGACATTAATTGATAGATGTCATGTAAGAAAATGTTCTGGACCGGTTATATTGAATCATGGTCTGGATTTATACCACATGTCCACTGGACCAATTCTAATTTAATGCCTTCTTCAATTTTTTTTTAAGCTACAGTATTTATCCGCACATACATTTAAGTCATATTCATGAAACAACTCACATGCTCAGATGCCCATCGCACTGACATAGCCTCACAAATGTCAACCATGGAGAGCTACAGCATGGATATAAATATCCATTTAATCAAATCAAATCATTCAGAAATCAAAATATTAGGTTATGCAAATGATAGTCACACCAAGCCCTACCATTATTAATTATTCTGCTGATTGATGGGCAAACCTCAGTTGCTTAAGCATTAGATTTGTTTTGTAGATCTGTTTTTGTGTTTTCGCAGAAACCGTTGTAATCCTCTGCTGTAATCCTCATTGAGCCAGTTATAGTTCACACAGCACTCGCCTTGTCAAAATGTATCAGCTTTGTATATATTCGTTCAAGTTCTGATTACAGTCTGAGGATTTCTTTTTTTTTTTTTAAATAGTGCTGACATGAATTACATTTCATCCAGATCCTGTCATGCTGTCATCCAAACCTCGGGATCAAAAAAAAAAAAAAAAAAAAAAATGCAAATTGTGTCTCATTTGTAGTTTAAATCCAGCTCATGGGATAGACTGGTCACATCTGTTCAACATCAAAATAGACACAATTGGACACAATCCAATTGAAGCAGGTTTCAATTTTTTTTCACTCTTAGTAGTATTTGTGCAATTTACATGACAAATTGCAAAATCCAAATGCAAACGTGTAATAAGATTTTGAATTTGTAAAGGCAGCAAAAGTCTGTTTCAAGGTTAACTTCACCTCCAAATCCTATTAGTTCCCATTGTTGTGTTTGGTGCATTGAGTTTTTTTGGACTTAGTTTGGAGAGGAATGTACACTTGCCTTAATTATTGGAAGACTGAAAATGTTGTTTTAATGCTGCTAGATTGAATTTTCCTTTAGGCTAAAGAATCAATAGGACAGCAGAGAAAAATAACATGTCATTTTTACTAACAACCATTTCCTGGAGTCGAACTTTAATGGTTGGTTGTTAAAAGAAAAAACAACATGTTTTTGTGAATTCCTGCATCATGACTGAGCTGTGCGTATTGAATTTATGGCCACTAATGGGAGGAGTTTTTGTCTTTGTCCAATTGCGACACGCAAGCCAATGGAGGAATCCCACAGGCCTGCATGGATTAACAACATCCATCGGTGTCTCCATGGCAACAGTCACGACAGTGGATACAATAGTGTGCTTAGCTTTCATCAAAAAAGAGAGGAAAAAAATATTAATATGAGAAATAAAAAAGACACAAACATCGAGTTAAAGCCGGTGCATTGCTTAGCTGCATCAACCTTTTGTACGAAACTACAGGTAACCATGGCAGCACTGTGTAAAGTGGATGACTATAAAACCAACTCCAGACATACACCTGATTATACACTTGAAGTTTATCGCATAACACAAACATTACAGTAGTGGTGTGCCATTTTAACTCAATTCAAAGGCATCACCGCACTCATTGAAAGTGTTATTTGTCCTTCAAGGTCATTGTTCCGTAACCTTTGTTCTTTTTGTTGTTTGTTGTTGTTATTTCTGCGCAAATAAAAAGCTAAAGAGGACATTGACACACATGCTGCCATTTACTGCCTGTTAAATCCTTGTAGATATATATTGTACCTGCTGTGTATGAATGTATAAACACAGCTCTGACTATCATTTACCTCTGATCTCTCATTCCTCGTGTTCTCAGTGTGTAGTTCGAAAAAAAAAATAAGTGCACCTCTCCAAGCAGGAAGCGGCATTGAAGTGCACCTGATTCCTCTCATCCGTTTACATTTTGCAGACCACATGAATGTCGAGCCAATAACTGTTGAAAATCCAAGTGTAAGAAGAAAAACAAAGTATATTGTGGATGTTACTACTGTATTTGATAACTGAGATGAAAATGTTGTGTTGCTTTTCTGTTTTTTTTTTTGTGCAGAAGACCTTATATCTTTGTATGTCAGCTAGTAGAAGCAATGACATCAAAATAGTTCTTAGACCTTATGCATTAAAAGCTATTACTTGGTGAGACCACATTTTTAATAGGTACAAAGTGACTTGTGCTTCAAATGTGGTCATGTGCCAGAATTTTTTTGCTGAAGCTTACATTTAAACTGTGTGTATATATATATATATATATATATATATATATATATATATATATATATATATATATATATATATATATATATATATATACATATATATATATATTGCACATGGCATTAATAAAGAGATTGATGTTGATGAATGTGAGTCTTTGTGAGAGTGTTTTTATAAACTGAAGGGAAAAAGTAAACATCAATACATACACAATACATACACAAATAGTAACCAAGATTACAATTTCAAAGTGGTGTTTTAAAAAGGGTTAGGCTTTCAAATAGGTGCTTAAACTAGGATTAGGGTTTCAAACTAGTGTTAGGGTTTCAGAGTAGATTAGGGTAAATTAGGGTTTGGCTTCCAAGCAGCATGTTAAAAAATTCAGGTTTGTGAATTTATCCCCCAAAATAATTTGAACCCCTCACCCCAATCTCCCAAATTAGGGGTGCTAAAACATGGACTACGTAGTTAGCTCCAAAACAGAACCAGAATTTCGGACTAGATTTTAGCCCCTGAATGTTTTAAAATCAGGATTAAAGCAGGGTGAGGTTTACAATGAAGTGTTTCAAAACAGGGTTAGAGTTACAAATTAAGGTTTCAATGGGGTTAGGGTTTCAAAGGAATTATTATGGTTTGAAACTAGAACTACAAACTAGGATCAGCATTTCAAAGTAGGGTTTCAGATTAGGGTTAGGATTTCAAAGAAACTAACATTAGGGTATCAAATAAATTTCAATCAACTGGGATTTTAAAGTAAAGTCACTATTTATTACGGTTGTTTCACATTATGGGTTGAAACTAAGGTTAGAGTTTAAATTAGGATCATGATTTCAAACTAAACTAGGGTTTTGCTTTAGGATTAAAAGAATTAAAAATGATACATATAAAAAGTATATATATATATATATATATATATATATATATATATATATATATATATATATATATATATATATATATATATATATATATATATATATATATATATATATGAAGTACCATTAGTGAAGTATACCAAGACTTGGCATCAGTGTGAATGAAACTGCTGACACAGGGCTAAAACTTGGAATACCATGGAAATTTGGGAAGGCTAAATAACTGAGGCTTTCAATTCTAAAGTTAAACAATAAAAATGGCTGGCCTTTTTCTGAAAGCTCCAGGTGTCAACTTTCAAGGAAAATGAGATTCTCAAAAGGTTACACCTCAGAAGGTCAACACAATGAACTTCTGTGAAGTCACCATTTTTGTACCCACTATAAGAGGTGCCCTATTAAATGATGCCCAATATCTCAGTACTTGTTTTTTTTTTAGACTCAAGAGACGGAACTCATTAAGTCCAGTGTGAGTTGCTGTTAAAAAAACAGAGCAAGGTGCAAAGCCATAAGAAATTTAGTAATGCAGACAGAGAAGCAAGGAAGCATGGTGCCCACCTCAGCATCTCATAAACACCCAGGAGGTCACCATTTTTTTTTTAACTCTCACTACAAAAGACCAAGAGAACCAATGGATAAATGGATAGTAATAATGCACAGCATGTCATTTCTTGCTTGCCATCACCTCATATATTGGTGGCACCATTTTTCACCTTCATGACGACAATATAGTCATAATTGCACATTTAATCCGAATCTCGCCAATTCTTTATGTTAACAGTCGTTTCGTGCCTTTAAATCTATATTGGTTTTTATTTTGTATGATGATAAACTGACAATTTTCAAGCTTTCACAATGAATCAACTTGGACAATGAATGTCTCTGATACGTCTTATTGGATTGTCAATGCATGGGAGTCTGAATCTGTTCAACACAATATGTAATTTAATGACGTGAAAACAAAGAATGGTTTCTTCGTGATGTCAACTGTCACCAGTTGAGAAACAATCACGAAACGCTGAGTCGGCGCCACCAATTACACAAATATGATTACTGTATCCTGAGTCATTTCCGGGCAGTCAAAATGAGAAGACGCTAGTAGACGAGGGTCACTCAGTCATCCACATTCAAGCCAGTATGAATATGCATCATCGTCGTCATTATCATCCCTATCATACTGTACCTCACGGGTATTCACTTGTTGTGAGCCGGAAATAGAAGCTTACTACATTCAGGAGCTGATTTGGAACTGGGACCAAAAATGGAAAGAAACAAGCAGACCAGTTGTTGGCCTTTTAGCACTGTGGAATGAGAATGGAATGATGGAATAATGGACAATAATTGGTCAATTGTATGCTTGTGGGAACAATTCTGTAAAAGTCCATTTTCAGTTCCTCTATTATTACCCACCTGATGCACAAACAATTTGCATAAATGCCAGCTTGGATACATTAAACGTTGGAACGCAAGCCTATCAAACAAATTTGGAACAAACTAGGGACACGGGACAGTTGTGGGACGAGTCAGGTGTAACACTACTTGCAACAATCAAAAACAAGATAGGATTCACTTGATTCATCTTGCACTCGCTGTGTTTAGTCCGAGTATGGGAAACTGGCAGCCTGTGGGCCTCAATCAGAGTGGTTTGGGAAAAAAAAGTAAAATTTTACTGCGCAACTGATATATTGTAAAATATATTGTAATACCATTTCTGTATGACACTGCTCAGAACCAGCGCCAACCCCGGAGCTCCAATTGTGAAGAAGAACAACTCATGGATTCCACAATACTAACTCAAGTCATTAGCACGTCCGCCTCACAATTCAGAGTCCCAAGTTCAATTTCAGCTCGCTCCAGCCTTCCTGTGTGGAGTTTGCATGTGCGCCCCGAGCCAACGCGGATTCTCTCTGGGCACTCCTGCTTCCTCGCACACTCCAAAAACATGTTTGGCAGGTGAATTGGACATAAATTGTCCTTAGGTGTGAAGCGTATAATGTTATGAACACAAGACATTCCATTTGGCGGTGTTTCCATTCAGGTTAAATGTCATCTTATTTTTCCCTGTTGACAATAGCTTAATGTAGCATGCCAGAGAAATGTGAACACCACTATGCCGAAAACACTCACACTGGATCACACTGAGCATTGAATGTTTTTTCTCATGTCAAATACTGGTCGTATATCACAGACCTTCAATGTTTTTTTTGTATTCAACATTAATGTATAATTTTGTATAAACCAATTAAATTAATTGTGCCCGTTATGATTTCAAAAATCACTTTGTGTATGACAGCCCGGCACAACTACTGGAGGGGGAGGGGTAAGTGAGGAACAGTCAAAAGTGGTCTCCTACATACTATAAGAACAATGGGGAAAAATCCCTCTGAATTATTATTAGAAATATTAGAAATTAATTCGCTGTAAGTTGTAAATTGCACAGAGAACATTCCACCCCAATGTCTTGAACAAATACTTCCTGGAAGAATAGTAGCGCCTCTAATTGCAACGAGTCTCTTTACCTGTCACAATAAACTGTGCTTTCATCAGCCCGATAATTATTATCGCCATCTTTTGAGTAAGAAATGTTAAACATGTCATTCCGCAAATGTGATTGAGTGCATGATTTACAACGAATAAACAGAGAAAGAGCAGCATAAGAGTTCCCCGTGAATAGATGTTTGCTCATTGTAAAGAAAAATAGATTAGAAAAACAAAAATTGACATCTTTCAGACATGCATTCATGCCACAATGTTTATTTTTGTACTTACAGTATACGTACTGTATGACAAAACATTCTGTGGATGAGAAGCCATGCTTAACTGACATGAATTAAAAAAAAAAAAGACCGTACTGACTGTTCTTGCTGTTTTCCATTTGTTCCACCTGGGAAGGACATCAACAACACTAATAGCAACAGGGTCTTTGAACAATCTCAATGCCCCCACTCAACAAATCTCTACAGCTGCACAGTGAACTTGTGTGACCTCCATTACCAAAAGAAGAACATCAGCTGTGGATATTAGAACATTTTTTTTATGATGAGACTATTATGTGCTACGAAAGCAAAAATCACAAACATTAGCCCTTCATTCTCTCGAACAAATCACTGTAAGGTACAGTCTTGAGCGATGCACATTATTAGCAAAATTTTGGACTTTCTTACCTACAATAAACCCTTTTATATGTAATGGCAATGCAGTGTTATAATGTATTAATGTATCTTAATTACAGTATCAACAATTCAGATTCAAAGTGTTTATTGTCATGCGCATAGTGCAGAAACAAGTTTCTCCGAACAATGATATTTTTACTTTGCTGTCCACGCGGATGTAATAAAATAAATAATAAGCACCACGTTAAGATGAAAACAAGGTACAACACATAAGTAGGGGAGCACATGTATGAACCAGAAGTGGGTAGGTTATGTACAGATAGCTACAATAATGTGCAGTTTTGCATAGTGACTAAAATAAAGTGCATGTGTGTGAGCACTGTAGGTTTAACTACAACTATTTACAAGTCGTGTGCTAAGGAAGGATCAGCATACATAGAGCAAAAAACAAAACAAAAAATCAGAAATAAGGTCACAGCTATATGAGATGAATAAGAGGGATAATATTAGCTGTATTGTGCTACAAGTGGCTGTTGAAGAGTCTGATGGGATTTCTGCATTATATAGTTCTGTACCTCCAGCCTGACGGGAGGAGAGTGAACAGTCCGTGTTGAGCATGGGTGGGGTCCCAGTTGATGGAGAAAGCTCTCCCGTGGACTCTGAGCTGCTAGATGCTCTGCAGGGAGGGCAGTGGAGTTCTGGCGATCTTGGACGCCCCCTTGACCAATCTCAGCACACGCCTGCAGTGATCCAGGTGGTTGGAATGGATTCAACATTGAAGCTGAAGAAGTTGCTGTGGACCCTTGATGACATATCAAACCTTCTCCGCCTCCGCAGAAAGTACAGGCACCGCTGAGCCTTCTTTACCGGCTGTGTGATGTTTAGTGTACAGGTGAGGTCCTCCCTGATATGGATGCCCAGTTACTTAAATACTCACCCTCTCCACTTCCTGACCTTCGGTGAGCAGTAAGCTGATGAGTCCTTCTCTCCTTCCTCATGTCCACTATCATCTCTTTGGTCTTGTCTATGTTGAGCATGTAGCTGTTGTCCTCACACCATGCCACCAGTCTGGCCACCTCTATTCTATAAGCTGCTTCATCACCACCAGCGATATGTCCTATCAGAGCAGTGTCACCCGTGAACTTCAAGATGACGTTGTCCTTGTGGAAGGCCACACATTCGTGGGTGTACAGGGTGTAGAGCATGCGACTGTGGACGACCCCTGGGGTGTTGTTGATGATTCTGGCTGAAGTCCCTATCCTGACAGACTGAGGCCTGCCAGTAAGAAAGTTCTGCAGCAAGTCGCAGAGGGTGGGATGCACTGCAGTGGAGAGCAGTTTTTCTGTGAGTCTGTGTGGGATGACCGTATTGAACGCAGAGCTGCAGTCAATTAAGAGTATCCTGATGTCTGAGTCTTTATTCTCCAGGTGCGTAAGGTAGATGTGCAGGGCAGAGGCGATAGCATCTGTGGTGAACCGGTTGGGTCGGTAGGCATACCAACCAGCACCACTCTCTCGAAACACTTCATAATGATTGGAATGAGTGCTGCTGGCCGGTAGTCATTCGGGCAGGTACCGGGGCTCTTCTTTGGGTTGGAACCATGGTAGTGTTCTTGAAGGAGGAAGGGGCAGTTCTCTCTGGCTGACAAAATGGAGGTGAGAAGGTCTGTCAGTTCATTGGTACGAGCCCTGAGGGCGCTTCCAGGGATATTATCTGGTCCCGCGGCTCTGCATGGGTTGATTCTTTTTGAAGCTTTGTTGACTTGCATGGGCTGATGAGATGACTGGTGTGGGGGAGGGGGATGTTGTGGCCAAAGTGCTTGGCGGCCTCCTCTCTGAGGGGCTTGAAGTATCAAACTGTATGTAAAAGGTGTTGAGTTCATCAAACGGGCTGTTTGTGGCACCGATGGTACTGGTCTTGGTCCTGTAGTCCTTGATATGCTGTAAGGACTGCCATATGCACCCTCGGTCAGCAGTGCAATTGAAGCCGTCTATTTTGTCTTTGTACTGCTTCTTAGCGCTTGTGTTAGCCTTTTTCAGTCCATACTTTGCAGCTTTGTACTCTTTGTCTCGCTGCCAGATTTAAACGCAGTGAAGCGATCAGGTAGCATACAGCATACCTGACTGTTGATCCACGGCTTCTGGTTAGTAAACTTAACTGTCTTGTATGGAGGGCACAGTGTTCTTCACACAGGTGCTGAGATAACCTGCAAAGTCTTGTACACTGACAAAAGAGCCCTCTTGAGTGGCTGCGACTTTGAACGCATCCCGGTCTGTTGTAGCAAAGCAGTTCTGCAGTGTGTCCTTAGTCACTTTTGTCCAGAGCCTAACCTGTTTGATGACTGGATTTAATTGTTTGAGTCTCTGCATGCACACATAACATGAATGAAATACCCTTTCCTTAATCCTGTTGAAAAAAAAAAAAAGCCAAGTTGCAGGACCTGCTTGACATCTACTCCTGTGAACACAAAAGGGTAAAAAAAATAAAAAGAGTGCCTATGCTCTGCAGTTGGTTGTGCTTCTTTAAATCAATGCTGCCACTGAAGGTCACCACAGTTACCTCGAAACCCAATTAGATAGCCATTTGTGTGCTAGACATGTAAGCAGAGCAACATGCCCACGTGGGAAGACGCGGTATGATTTTATGAAATACGTTGCCCTTAGACACTCATTACTGAGGCTGTTCAATGTTTTTGTTTTTTTTTCACAACAGCCCTCTTGTTTATTCTGATGAGGGATATTGGCGAGGATTTCTACAAGATGCTGGCCTACCAGTCAATACAAAACTTAGAAATCCAACAGTAATCATGTTTTACTCATTGTAGAATTTCATTCCATAATGCAATGCAAAATAGTGTTTTTGTTTGTTTGTTTGTTTGTTTTTGGTTGGTTTAAACAAACAATGTGATTGGTGTCCATCCATTAATTTTCTTCATCGATTATCCTCACAGGGACTGTGACATGAAGCCTATCCCAGTGGACTTGGAGCAAGAGGCAAAATGAGCAGTGCTTGGCTGTTACCTGAGCAACTGTGATGTCATTTTCAGGCCACAGAATGTGGCAAAATGGCTGTTTTCTCAGGTGGATAAAAAACAAACAAACATGCTACTTTCTCTTTCATTATACTGCGAAGACTTAGAGAAAAGACTGCACGGCTGCATCACAGGGCATATCTGCCACAACACACTCCGCTAACTGTCGAAAAAGTTATTATGAACACAGCTGTCGGGGTTTAAAAGAACTCTGGTCATAATTGTGCCAACATTCACCACAAACCAAGCATTCGTGTAAAGGTCTAAAGATAAGGACTGCTCCACATCCTTCTCCCACTGTTTGGGAGCAAAAGCGCATTCCCGTGATAATTTTAACTTTTTTTTTTTTTTTTTTTTAATCAATTCCACAAATATTTCCATTTCTTTGTACACTCAAGCGGACTTAATTTTATCTTCAGCCATAACTTTTGTGACAAAGAAAACATATGCTTCAGTGATAGTCAAAACGTGCAATTTGATATCTGGTCCTGACATTCTTCATTTGCAAAACCAGTTTCCATGCACATTTTCCTTTTATACACATGGTAAACCCCACCCTCCCAAGTTTTTTTTTGTTTCAAGCACGCTTCAGCAAGTTTCTAATGTTTCCTCATTCTTGAAAATGTGGATAACAATAGTCATACATAACTTCTGATCAAATTATTGCACTTCATAGTTTATATACAGTATATGTTATGTTCTGACTGGTGTTGTGTTTTTGGTTGATGTCGAAGTTTTTTTTTGTTCTTTTCTGTTCTGGGTTTATTGGTGGGGTTTTGCTCATGGTTTTTAATTCATGATTCTGTTGCCCATATGTCAGTGTCCTCTTTGTTTGATTGTGTCCACCAGTCCTTGTTAACATGCTCCCCTTTTTGCTAATCAGCTCCCTGTTTCAATTGTGTCTTGCCCAGCTGGTTCTTGTTATCTCGTCAGTTTAGTGTATTTAGTTTCCTGTTTCTTTTTTAGTTCTTCTCATATCATTGTCACGTCTACTCACCTGCTTGTCGATAGTTCCTGTTGTCCTGTTTTTTTCGTGTATTAGTTACCTTTTTTTGTTTCATTGAAATATGTCTTTCTTCACTTACTCCCTGCCTCTGAGGTAGTACTGGAGGAATTTAAGCATTTGATCCACTGAATCGGTATCAAGCAATTGTGTTTAAATGGGTCCGTATCGGGAAGCAGTTCATCAACTCTGTATTGAGTCATGGCACTGCTTCCTGACACACGGCATCAATTTGAGACAGTTGTCTTCAAATGGGTCAGTGATTCAAGTCATTAGACACAGTTCAGTGTGGTAACATCTGCTGAATAAAACCATTTCGCATTTACATTTGACATTTAGGCAAAGCGCCATAAAAAAGTAAGACACTATTGTGTAATTTTTACAAAATGAAAAAGTGAAACGTTTGTGCAACATGATACTTTAATGGTAGTCATATACAATGTTTGTTTATAAGGAGAAGGACCTCACAAGTGCAATTCTACTGCGCTCGAAAACAGCCTCTCCGAAACCTCTCTTTTTATTTGATTCAGAGGTCCCTAAATACATGAAGGTCCCGGCCTTAAAAGGGGGTAAAAGTACATCCGGGTAACCCAGTGTACTTCTATGTGTATATGAATGTGGGTGAAAGTTTACAACATATATAGTAAAATATTATGCATATCAGGTCATTCTGCAAACTTTGTGAATCACAAGTGAAGTTGCACCTGTCTGCATTTGAGCCCAAGCAGGCCAGTTCATGCGGGCCTTCTTATGGCAAAGTTTGAGACGAAAAAAAAAAGCTTTTTTTTTTCTTTGCAAGCAGTTCATTCATTCATTCATTCATTCATTCATTCATTCATTCATTCATTCATTCATTCATTCTTTTTTTTTCCTAGCATTAATTGGAACCCAGTATTCATAACAAAAGTTGAATGACATTGACTGTCTGGCTGTGTGTTCCCAAACATACATTTCACCACTAAGTAAAACAAGTAAAACTTTGCAACTAGTAAATACAACTTTGCTGTTAACTTGGACAATTCGGAGCAAATCTCTGCTCCTCAACTAAAACAGAAATAAAAGACATGAATAAACTACAAGGTGTATTTTTTCATATTAGAATCACTGTGGATTGCAATGTAAACAACAGCAATCCTTACATATAACATACTGTAAAACTACAAGTGGTTTTGGATTGTGAAAAAATACGTTTAACTCATCAATAATTAGTATTTTTGGCGGTGATGAGGAGGCCCCAGAATATTTTTATTTCTTAGCGCCCCATGGACTTTGGGCTGGCCCTGCACAAATGAAATTAACATGAATGTCTTACTTAGACCAGTCGGAACACATAGACCCCATATTGTCAAGAAAAAAAATTGCTTTGACTTCCCCTTTAAACATTAGAGCTGAAAGTAAAGGGCTCCAAAGTACACTGATATACACTGATCAATTAAAAAAGTGACAGTTTTTTGTTATCTTAAAACAAACAAGAAAATAAACAAGCTAAATAAAAAACATTGCTGACATGCTGTCAGAGAAATCTACTTTTCCAAAGAAACACCTATACATCCATATTTCAATCAAAGCCAGAATTTATAAAGTCTAAAGTCGTCTTGATTCAGAAGAAGAAATAAAGGCTGATTCAAAATAATACTAATAATAATACTACTACTACTACTACTACTACTACTACTAATAATAATAATAATAATAATAATAATAATAATAATAATAATATGTGGCACAGTGAATAGCACGTCCGCCTCACAGTTCAAAGGACCCAGTTCAAATCCACCTGGCTCCGGCCTTCCTGTGCGGGGTTTGCATGTTCTCCCCAGGCCTGCGTGTGTTCTCTCCAGGCACTCCGGCGTTCTCCCATCTTCCAAAAACATGCATGGCAGGTGTATCGAACATACTAAAGTGTCCCTTGGTGTGGTTGGGTGTGTGACTGGCTGTTTGTCTCTGTGTGCTCTGCAATTGGCTGGCAGTCCCCCACCTACTGCCCGAAGCCAGCTGAGATAGGCACCAGCAAGCCTGCAAACCTTGTGAGGATGAGCCTCTCGAGAAAATGGATGGATGGAATGGATAGTAATAATTATGAAACACTTTTGGGACTCTTGTTATCATATACCGTATCAACAGTAGGAAATGTCGGTTGTTTTTTCTAATTTTATTTTAACAGCTTAGTGTAGCATACATCTAGAACACAAATATAAATAATGTACAGAAGTTAATTCACAATACACACGCCAGGTGGAATAATGTTGAGGGATTTTTTTATTTTATTTTATTTTTTACTGTCGCATAAAATTCTTTTACATTTCAAATTAACGTTGACGGATGATACGAAGGAAGTGAAATCTGTGACGTCATTTCTTCGCACGATAGCGTCACGATAGCAACAAAGTATGACATCCACAACAAACTCAAGAGGGCTCGTTGAACGAATCAGAGAACATGTCAGTGTTACTTTTGAATCCATTATTCTGTCAGTCCGTCGCGTCAATGAAAGAACTAGGAATGCCTTACTTGGATGAGTAATATGGAACTTTAACCCTCAACACTTTGACACAGTTATTACCGTTTTTAAGGCAAATGGGCACCGAAGGGCTGAGCGATAACGTTGAGTGATGTCCAAGAAACGGAAGAGGAGAGCAAGCGATTCCTTTGCGGCAGTTCTTATGAAGAATGAAGCCTACACCCTCTCAGACGAATTGCTACTCACACGCTTGGATTATTAATATGCTTCGTCTGGGACTGCCCTAAAGTCTTTAACATGCCACTTTGACATTACGATCTCAAAACGTTAGCTAGTAGCTTGTAAAGATAATGCGTGTCTATGTGAATAATAACAGCTCTAAATGTACTTGATGACTACCTCAATTACATGCTACCCACTAACTTGATTTACTGTGTCTTCAAATCAATGCGAGAGCTCGTGCAGTTAGGTAGTGTTAATTGACAATATCATGTGCAACCTCTAAAAACAGCTGGGCAACATATAGCCTTGAAATGCATCTCCGAAAAGGGCTGTCATCAAATTGCGTTCAAGCGAATTTTTCTAATAGATCAGAAATTTTTGACTCCCTCGTTGTGGAATGTAGAAATGGGCACAGTAAAATAAGAGGGCACCTGTGACAAACACAAAAATGGTTTCAACTATTCTTAAATTCCTATTATGACTATGGTATCAACAACAAATAGTCCAGAGGATGAGTCGTTCTGCCTAGACTGTTCAGTTAGAGGCACCACTCATACTTAAAGGTCTTGGTTCCTTACAAAGAAGCCATACCCTCTCCAAGAGAGGCTGTGCATGTCTCCCGTTTTCATCCTACTCCTCCTCCTCCTCACTGAGGCGTGGAGCTACGAGGCTCCCAAGGTCAAGCAGGATGTGTTTGCAAAAAAAGCCTGCCCAGCGTTCCTGATGTTCTTCAACACCGCCTACCAGGCGGGAGCGACGGTTGAGCTGCCCTGCCACTGCAAACCTGAAGAGGTGAGTTCATTCACAATTTATTAACAATCGTTTGGTGAGTAAGTGAACACTTTTAGTACAAAAGGAATGTCAAGCTTGAGTGCTATCAACTGTTCAAATGTGTGTTGTACTTTCATAGCTGATGGAATTGAAATCAGATGTTTTAGAATAAAACTCAGCATACTGTAATTAATTGATCAAGGTGTACAATAATGTGCAGTATGTGGTGTCTTGCCATTCTTTACTGCCATATGATTGGAGCATTGCTTGCGTTTCAGATCCAGTCAGTAGTTTGGTTCTTCAGGAAGCACCAGTCCGACTCAGAGGAGACCAAAGCCTTGACTGATGACAACGGGAACAAGCTGGTCGACTCCAAACGAATTTCCCACAGTGACGACCTGCGGAGTCGCTTCTCAATTCATCTCTTCAGCCTGCTGATCTTTCGAACGACTGTGGACGATTCAGGTGTTTACATCTGTGGGTCGGCCCAGGGAGACTACTTCTATGCCTACGATCTTGACATTCAAGAGGTGCAGGAGTTCACCTTCACATCAAGGTTAGGGGTCATGCTGGAGATGTTGTCATTGTCAGGGTATCAAAACAACTTGTTTGTTGATGCAAAAAATACACCCTTTGAGAGTCTGCTTCTTTTTTTTTATTGGTTCCAGGCTGAGTAATGAAAGTAAGACCAACACAACAAAAGACATAAGAGGACAAAGATCCGATCATCTGCTCTTCCAAGTCTTCACCACTTTCCGTCCATGGTCACAGTGCGATCGCTGCGGCGTTAAGGGTGAACAAGTACGTGTGGGGCTGTGTTACATCCGTTCCCGTTTACTGCACGTGCGCTACACAGACTTCACCAAGAGTGTGGCGTCATGTGGCTCAGGAGCGGTACCGCCGCAATTGAGCCACCTGAAGCAAGGCAGAACTGGAGCCAGACTGGAGGTCAGAGAATGTCATGTGACTTGTCCAACGGTTGCACCTTCCACTTCCAAAGGGGCAAAAATGACTTTTGCGGGTTCCAGGTAAGCATACCTGAGTCAACAAAGCAGGGTTTTATTTGTTTATTTTTGCCGGGCTGTGAGTTAGTTTGAACAGAAACCCTGTCATTTGGAGGGTATTTTTAGTGAAATGTCATTGCAGCTAGTTATTTTTAAAGCGCTTTTTTTAATGTATCATTGACATCAACGAGTTTCTAATTTGGAGTTGATTTATTATTATCATTAAGTATCAGTAGTATTTTTTATATGTATATATGTGTGCATACGTGTATATGTAAGCATGCATATGCATACATGTATATGTATGCATACATGTATATGTATATAGACTGAGAGACCCAGTACTTGTTGTGCATACAGTATCCATTTCACAACTGTTGAATAAAACCACCAAATATCACGCATTGTTACAGGAATTTCTTCATATAGTCTATTATTATTGCAGTTTGTTCACCCTCTGTGTTGCAGTTCTGAGTCCGGGAAGACACAGGAGATGCAGGTTTCTTACATAAACCACCCAGCTGGCCAAATCCTGACACTTGGCTGTCCGGATGCCCGGCCATACATGGCGGTGGCGTGGGACATAGGATCCAAGCCCATATATCGGTCACAGAATTTAGTTGATCGGGATGCAGGCCTCACATATCAAAGGATTCATATTGATGCTGGACATCATCTGGTCTTCACACCTGCTGAAATACAGGATTCGGGTATGGAATATATTTGGGCGAACTAACACTTTGTTATTATTTTTTTTACACATAGGTCTGAGATTCATTGTTTGAATGTCCTACATATGTGGAGTTTGCATTACAGGTGATCCACTCCCTTCCCGTGCCGTCCCGGACCGTAGTAGAAAATTACATAAATCATAAAAATCCTATCCCGTCCTGAAAATGACTCCCAAACCTTCCCTGGTCCCATTCATATTCCCCCCCACTCCCTTACAACAGTTAAAAAATGTTGGACTCTGCCAACCCTCACTGGAAAAAATTTGACTTATAGCTGGCGATGCGGACCAAATTTTGACATTGGTGTTGCAGGGACTGAACGTGCCCAAAAACATGTTTGTTAGGTTAAACAAAGATTATAAATTGTCCATGCGTCTGAATGTGCTTGTGAATGCTTGCTTGTCTATATGTCTACCAAACAGAACTGCTTACCAAAAGTCATCTTGGATAGGTTGAACGAGATGGATGGATTTGTGTTTACTTTAAAATTGGTAATTGCGAAAATGTTTACTTTTCAGGTGTCTACTACTGCTGGCTGAGGGGGCACCGTATGGCTGAAATAAACCTGCTGGTCTACCCCCATTTTGGGCAACGCATGCCCATCACATCACATCCAGAATTTTCCATGGCATTGGCTGTAGTTTTAAAATCATATGCTGCTATGACGGCAGTGTTTTGTCTCTTGCTCTTCCTTCGAGTTTGCATAAAACACATGCGGAGGGAGAGATTGCGGTGAAACTTTGTTGTTTCGATTTTATTTCACAGAATAAATCCAAATTTTGAATGGCATTAAAAAAGAAGGCAACCTCTTATTTGCGACAAAGTAATGGCACAAAAATAATCAGCTCACATACCGCCAAGCAGCAGGATTATCCAACCAATACTTTGTGATTAGGGAACAAATGCATTTCATCTATTCATTAGGTATGTTTGAACCCTGGTGTTGGTTAGGACAGGAAATGCATGGTGACCACAATGTATCCTACCTGGCATCCTCCAAATTAGTTTGGGAAACACTGTTTACTCTTCACCTTATTGGCTGTTAAACGGAACACGCCGGCCTCCTGTTTCCATACCTAGTGCAAATACGGTATTAGTCATTGTTTAAGTCTGCGTGGGGGCAGGCTAGACTCAGCTTTGGTATTTTTGCAAATCAATGCAAGCAACTGCAGCGTAGCAGTTTTAAAACTGTTAGGTTGCCATTGTGTTCATGACCACAAGTGACTTTTTTTCACTGCCAAAGCAGCACCTCATTTCTTTTAAATGCAGGGCTGTTTATAATAAAACTGAATATCCCCGGAATATAAATCAGCAAAACAATTATACATGTATGCTTGTCATTAATTTGCTTAAAATGCACTGTCCGTTTTAGAAATCAAATGTGACCATTGGGCACAAAGATTTGCTCCCCCTGATTTTTACGTGAAGAAAGTAGAGACTGGATGAGTGTGTTTGCTCTCCTGATAGAAGAAGCATCTTTTCAGCAACTCAGAGTGACAGGCCATCATTAGCACTCGTCTCGTTGTCGATTTTGAGGTAGCCAAGTGGAAAGCTGCAGCTGAAGAGGAGGCCAGCTGTGCGGGAACAAGAGTCACACTCGTGCGTTCTTTCAGGATGGAGTGACGTATTCATTGATGAGCATACACCAGAAGTGCTGATCCTTTTTTGCCCTCCGGAGAATTCATCTTCTGTTCGGCTGCTATTGTCAACAGCACCACCCTGTTGGCCAGACATTTTATGCTCCCCTGAACGTAACAGTCTGTGTCAGACGGTGAATTGAAAGCCCCCTGTATTGGCCGATTGGAAAATGAGAGGTCAAAAACACATGACGAGCAATTGGAAAGTCAACGTAAAGTAACGTTAAGCAGTCGTAAAGTTTGAATGGAAGTTTCTTGGAGAGGAGTAAAAACATTTATCTCTGCAACCTTTTACAAACCCTGATTAAAACCACAAATGTGTTACGTTCACAAGTATTTGTGCTTCATTGTGAACCAGATTGACATGCATGTTTTCTTCAAATGTGGAAGGGAGAAACCCAGGCAGCCAAATGTGAGTACACATTGAATTCAACATGTGGACCTCCGCAGGGAACTCTCAACTTGGCCAAAAAACGCAATTATAGAACTTCCCCTGCGGAGCCTTCAGACACAATTAAGACCTCTATTGTTGCACTTTTTAGGCAAGGACCGCCACATGCTCAATTTCGCAAAGAATCCAGGTCACTTTTGCTTACTTATCAAGCTCAACAGCATAAATATGGAATCACTTGGTATGTGTATATATATATATATATATATATATATATATATATATATATATATATATATATATATATATATATATATATATATATATATTGGTATGTGTATATATATATATATATATATATATATATATATATATATATATATATATATATATATATATGTATATATATATATATATATATGTATATATATATATGTATATATATATATATATGTATATATATATATATATATATATATATATATATAAATATATATATGTATGTATATATATATATATGTATGTATATATATATATATATATATATATATATATATATATATATATATATATATATATATATATATATAAATATATATATGTATGTATATATATATATATGTATGTATATATATATATATATATATATATATATATATATATATATATATATATATATATATATATATATATATATATATATATATATATATGTTTTGCATGCACTGAACAGGAAAAAGCTTGCCTGTCCCGCGCGGCGTATAATGACAAGAAATGACATGCACTCATTTATGAAAGGCAAAGATTCACTGTTGTAGGCCATCTGAAGCCTGGAATTTGTTAAAACACCTAAGCTAAAGATTCAATGTTTTTGTCACTTCTATCTGTGTCGGTGTCAGTAGGAGAATACGGGAATGATAAAGAAATACACAAATAACCACAGAAGAAAACTGGCTCTGCTCCATTCTGTTCTGTCATTCATCTCAGTGATTTTTGATCAACTAATTCTTTCACGTTGAACACATGAAGGCATGACTTCATGGAACCTGCTTTGTATGTTAGGGCACAGCGATCACTTCCGTCTCTTCATCGTTCCCCTCCATCTATCAATGGTTACATGTTGAGCTGCTCATCCTTTTGTCAGAAACTCTGCTCTGTTTATTATTACCCAAAGATAACGAACCAGTTTGCACAATCAGAATGTAATTACCCATCTTATTGACCAGACCCTACAGAGTCAATCAGAGAAAGCTGATGTATTTCCAACAATTTGGTGTCACATCCTTGATGAGGATAAGGCTTGCACGGGCGAGCTAATGTCATGGCCATGTTTAAATTCAGCCTGCGTCATGCTGCAGCAAGGTCATTTTCACCGAGGTTGCCAGACACCACGTCTCATTCTTTGCAAAGAGCAAATATGAATCTATAAATCTCATTGCTATACGAGATCATTCCAGAATTGGAGGACATTTTATGTGAATCTATTAAATTCTAAATAATCCGCACACACTTTAGTGAAACATGGAGCTCTGGAGTAAATGTAGTTTTCCTGAGACCCCACCAAAAGAAAACCAGAGTAAAGAATGGTTAAATATAGTTTTTAAAATAGCATATAAACCTTGAGTACCCCCTAAAAGGCCATTTTCACTTGCCCCATACCCCTGATGACCCAAATAAAATGTAAATGTCATTTTTGTGGTATTTTTCATTTCATTGCTGTCTCTTTCATTTCATTACTGTAGCAACAGCAGTTCAAGGAAACATTAACAAACATTATTCAAGCATTGTGTGTTATCGTGAAGGTTTTAGCATGGCAGAAAAAGAAAGCAGTGAGTCACATAATACGCTGGACTTCACATCGCTATCTTACTTTTCATATTTTATGAGAGTTATCTTTGATTAAAAGTCTGACTTTACCCCATGCGACCCTATCATGCACGTTACCAGACTGATTTTTTTTTCTTTACTCTTTTACATACGTGAGTTTGTCGCCTTGGTTGGCAGTAGCTCCTGAGAGAAAAGTAGACGTTTTGCAACCGTGTTGCTTGCAAGGGTCGCATCAAGTATTAAATTGTGTCATAAAAATTGTGCCATTGACTTGTAAGCTGCAATAATCGAGTTTTTGATTGTTTTTTTTGTTTTTTGTTTTTTTATAAATATGTGGCAGAAAATCATTAAAGTGAAGGTTTCGTTTTCAAGAATTTTGAAGCCCTAATTTTCACCAGTTCTGAAATGACCCATTCATACATTTGGGGACGCAACCCCATGAAAAGAAAGAAAGAAAGTACATTTACGGCTAACTGGTAAATGTAAAATCATTTTAAGGGCAACTTTGACGTGGTCGAAGGCAAGTTAACTTTGTGGCACCAGTACAAAAGCTGTTGTTATCCTTTTGGTGTATTTTGGATCATTTTAGGCGAAGCCATAACTTTGCTATGTCAGGTTAAAAATTGATTGGTTAGTTTTTTGCAGTCAATACATTGTAAATTTGATTGTGACAGTGTTCAAGGGTAAATTTAGTTTCACATTAGATGACGGTTCATAATATTAAAACATTGCTCAATCCATTGCTTGTACTTTTAATTGACTGTTTAACAGATTATTTCCATTTCTAGTATTTCTACGGTTTCGTTTTTGTTTTAAAACACAGTGCTTAGGTCAACATTCGTGCAAGTAGCACCTCTTTCAGTGAACAAGATTATCTTTGTGAGCACAGAATTTATAGTCACATACAACTCCCATTTCCTATTTCATGGTGTGCATCAACCGCTCTACGAGTCTTTATGACCAGTGGAGTAACTATTCTAGTTCATTTCAACACAACATCATGACAGCACAACAAAATGTTTAGCCTTAATTAAAACAATTTCCGCTCATTCAGAAATGTCTGCCATTACATTGACAAATTGATCAATAGGACACGCAGGTGCATGGGGCGTTAATTTGTCACTTGTGACAGACTCTGCTATGATGTGTGTTTGTTGAAGTAAAACAAAATAGTAAAACACTGTCACTTTTATCTGTATCTCCTTGAATCAGATATCATCATATATCTCATTAGTTTTTGTTTCCTAGAACAAATTTGGCTAAACTCAAAAAGATATGTTTCTGTGAATGAGGTTTCTTTTGAAGGACATTTTTTGCTCCTATTTTGTGGTGTCCTTATTTACCTTCTTTTACCTAATCTGTGTAATAGAATGCATGAGACACTCCTTAACATTTTGGGCCTGTCTTTTTATTTTTTTTGTGCATTGGCCATTTTGCTTCAAGACCATTTTGCATCACCTCAAAGAAGCACATCACCTCCACATTGTTGACCACGAAATATATTGCTCACCCTGGGGTGGTATTTGATGACTTGTCTTTATTTAGAGCAGATTTGCTTCTCCATTGGTCTTCTGGCCATTTTTCCCCCCTCAGCTGTAAGTTAATCCTTTCTGGATCCGTTTTGCAAAACACATCCTGCGCACACATAAACTGTGCATGCCCACAGAGGAAGAGGCTGCACTCCTAACAAGACAGAATGATTTTGTCAGTTCTGTCTGTTTTTTTGAAGTGCTCATCCATCACTTGAGTACATAGGTTACAACACACCTGTGAACCTACTGGGGATAACTGGTATGAAACAGCAGTTCTCAAATAAGGGTACATGTACCCCTGAGGTTACATGAAAGCACTTCTGGGATATTGTGAGATTTTAACAGGGTTTCTGGAGGTATCAATTTCAAATGAACGGTATTGTTTCCTTGGAAACACGACAATTTTCTTTTCAAATTAAAAGCTCATCAATTGGAACATGAATAAAACGCGTGTTAAAATGTGTTATAGTGAGTCCTTTGTCAAATATTGTACGCCTTTTTTGGTACGTTTCATACGGATGCACGTAGTCACTCCATTGTCACAAATGAGCCAGAAAAAAAACAGTTGATGATACATGAGCTATCTTTTGCGATTGCTGAATAAAATATCCAAGAGATACAAGTACAAATGTAATTCCATTGTTTAAACAATCAGACACAGATGACACAGCATTGGATTGGCCTTGTTTTCATCTATTTTAATGCTTTTTGCTGGTGAGGGCGGGTACTTAACTGAAAAGATATTTCACAGGGGGTAGCCCTAATTCATTGAAAAAAACAGAAGGGTGAGAGATGGGTGGGTTTGAATTACCACTACACTTGAGATTTGTTTCGAGGTTGGTGGTTTTTTTTTTCAACTATCGAAAACCAACTTTGTATTGTTTGTTGTTGGTCTCCCAATCTCTGAAAAACATGTCTGTAGGTGAGTTGTCGTACACTTCCAGTACCACACTTCCATTTCACTTTCACTGTAACAAAAGTAGAGAAAGGAGAGTACAAAAAACAAGTATCAGGCCAATAGCTGGCCTTATTTGAAGGTATCAGCACTCATGTTGGAGGCCGATACTGTGGCTGCTCTCCTGGAAGCAGTTTTATGATCACGAACGAGAAATTAAAAATGATAAGAATGAAAAAATGTCATTAAAATATTGAACATTACATATTTGAATGAGTAGGTCTTCATTTCAAAAGATCTGTGTTTTTTTGGGGGGGTGGCAGGATTTTGTTTTGATTTAGAGTACCGGTACTAATTTTGGTACTAGTATTAGCGCAATCAGATGGAACGTACATGGGGGTGTTAATAATTATTGCAGTTTGAATGTGGTGGGGTTTTTTTCATTCATGTTCAAGCTCGTAAAAAGGGATACAAGCTAATCACTTGTTGATGTTACATCTTCACTGGGCTAAGCTTATTTTTTACATTTTATATTGGCTTCTGTGTCATTTTTTCTCACAATTCTCAAGGCGCCGTCATGAAGAAAAGCGCAACAGATGTTAGTGTACACCAGAGCTTCTCAAATAGTGTCCCCCGATTAGAGAGGGGACGAATGCTTCATGGAAACATGGAGACAGACATTTCAAGCAAGAGTTCAATGTCACTGCATGGGTTGTCACGTGGAAATAAGATTGTTTTACTGACATAATGTTCTATTAAAAGGCTACCTTATTTTTACCCTTGTATATTTATTTTAATATGTTGCTTTGTATTTCATTGCGAAGTAAGTGACGTTAACAACCTGATGAACATGGTACAGCGCAGGGGAAATATCACACTCAACGCAGACTACTGCTATCTAAAGAACCTGATGTACCTTTTGCGTCACCAAGCGGCGATCGGTGGATTTGCAACATTACGTGAGAAAAAACCCTTGCATAGCACAGCAACAAGCGCTGACTGAGTTTGGTTTTATGCTAGAGGCGCTAAAGTGAGATGCAAAAAGAAGCATTTGTGCTTGGGGAAGTCATGTGAACGAAAACGAAATGAAGCTTTTTGTTTCTAATTATGCCGCACCCCCACTTCCGTCTTTCCTTGGCGCCCCCTCACGCTCTCGCTCTCTCTCTCTCTCTCTCTCTCTCTCTCGCTCACTCGCTCTCTCGCTCTCTCTCACTCTCTCTCTCGCTCTCTCTCTCGTCTCTCTCTCTCTCTCTCTCTCTCTCTCTCTCTCTCTCTCTCTCACTCACAATCCCTCACTCGCACGCACACACGCACACAAACTCACACGCAACACGCACGCAAAGATGTGATTCATTTCCGTAAAGGCTTAGTTTGCCTACATTTAAATCAGCCTACCTGGTTTATGATACTTCCCGTGTCATTTTTTGCATTTTCTTGTGCTGCTGTGTCAAAAAAGACCAACATTTAAATGTTGTCGTTATTTGCCATCCATTCCTAAATATATTGGTTAGACTTAGAGCTCCCTATTCAGGGCCTATCAATATCTCTCCATTAGTTCTAATGGAAACGGAAACGCACTTGACTAAAGTGCTAATGATGTGCGTGTGCGTGCGTGTGTGTGTGTGTGTGTGTGTGTGGGGGGGGGGGGGGGGGGGGGGGATCTTATGGCGTTATATTTGTGCCACAATTACGCGCGCACAGAAAAAAAGTTTGAGCGTTGAAAATAAAACTGAGCGAGCGAAAACAGATTTTGAGCGCAGAAAAAAGTTCTTGAAAAGAAGTTTCTCGCTCAAAATTCGTTTTTGCTTGTTCGCAATAGCATTCTCGCGCTCAACATCTCGCTCTCGTTTGCGATACTCCTCCCTCCCTCGCGCAACATCGCGTTTGCTCAACATCGAGCTCTCGCTTGCTCAGTTCTGCTCACGCATTACGTTTGTGCCACAAAACCAGCCAATCAGAACTTGTAAAAGCACATTGATTGACAGCTTGGTATCCAATGAGATTGCTTGTTGTGTTCACCCGGAACGAGCAAACGAGAGTGCGTCACATCGACGTGGGCGGGAGGGGTGGGCTTATATTATTAAAGTACAAAAACTAACAAGTTATTCCTGTCAAATGATACAATACAGTAATAATAATAATATTAAAAGTAAATCTCCAGCCCAAGTCCCTGTTGACGCACTCTCGTTTGCCCTTTTCAGGTGAACACAGGGCACACGAGAGTGCGTCAACGGATAGCGTACAAGCAATTTCATTGGTAACCAAGCTGTCAATCAAAGTGCTTTTACAAGCTCTGATTGGCTGGTTTTGTGGCACAAACGTAACGCGTGAGCAGAACTGAGCGAGCGCAGAGGACGACTCGAGCGAGCGAGAGCTCAATGTTGAGCAAACGCGATGTTGAGCGAATGAGGGAGGAGTATCGTGAGCGGGAGCGAGATGTTGAGCGAGAGAGGGCTATTCCGAGCGAGCAAAAAGCGAGCAATTTCTTTTTCTGTGTTCAAACTCCATCGGCGCGCGCTCAAACTCTTATCAATACGCGCTTGTGGCTAATGGTTTTTTTCTCTCTTGCTCTCAAAATCTGTTTTCGCTCGCTCAGTTTGATTTTCTCCGCTCACATTTTTTTTTTCGCGCGCTCGTAATTGTGGCACAAATATAACGCCATAGTATCTCTGTGGTGAATTTTTTATTCGTAAGGTTATTATGATGGGTAGAAACACACACGGAGTTCAGTAATATATCGCCCTTCGTACTACACAAGTCGTGAATTGATATGGCAGTTATTAAACGGTCAACTTGAATGTCACTCATTGGAATATCGCATGTCATGAGTCTCGTAAAACTAATTTCCAAAACGTGAATAATATAATATTTGTAAAATATAATACGACATGATAGATAGATAGATAGATAGATAGATAGATAGATAGATAGATAGATAGATAGATAGATAGATAGATAGATAGATAGATAGATAGATAGATAGATAGATAGATAGATAGATAGATAGATAGATAGATAGTGAAAAGACGGTTGGGATAGGAAACAGCAATCTAGTGAGGATAAGCAGCTACAGAAAATGGAAAATAATAATAATGATAATAATGATAATAATTATAATAATAATAACCAAAGGTTGTTACTTTACCAGTGATCCCACAATATAGCTTTGTGGATGAAGTTCATAACGTTCATTCTTGCTCTAAGTCTAACATAGACGTATTGATGAATGAAATACCTTGCGTGAAACGTTTAAGCCAGCCATGTCCAAAGTCTGGCCCGGGGGCCAAATGCGGCCCGTGGTCAATTTCCATCCGGCCCGCAGCCTCCGTCATAAAATCAATAACGTCTGGCCCGCATAGAGAAAGAATACATTGGGCAGCAGCTCTGTTACCTGCGTGTTAAATGCTGCTATCCATAGGCTCAATTAGGAACAGCAAATTAGTATATGAGTAATTGACTGTATGAGCCCCGAATTTTCTAAAATTGCGACAATCAACAAAAGGACTAAAGTTAAGCTGCAGTGTGACGCAGTGAGCTGCGGTCAGCACCAGCAGCTTTATATCGCCAACTTTTACTGACAGCTGGATAAGGACAAGTTTCCGAGAGATTCGAGCATTTGGTAAGTAAATGCTAAGATTGTTCGGGACAACGTATTTGTGTGAGAAGACATTCTCGGTTATTATCTTAAACAAGAGCCGTGTGAGGACACAGCTGCCGGACTCTCACTTAAAAGACATTGCGCATTCATACTACTGCCATACAGCCACACCTGGCCTTTGTCCTGCACTCCAGATCTCAGTTTCACCCATCACACTCATGCGGACGAGTCATTTTTCATTTACGATCAGTCTGAAAACCTTTTTTTTTTTAAACTTTTCACTCCAGAATAATAACCATTTACAATCCAATCAACATTTATAATTAGTAATGTCATATTTTAAATGAGCCCTGCACTTGTTGATATGACTATTACTTGTTCATTTCTCTGTTATCGTGTTTAAAAATTCTATCGATATTAAACTCCCCTGGTGAGATTTGTTTTTGTTTGTTTGTTTCAAATGTAACTTGCACCCAAGAGTACAAATACTTCTGTTCAACTGTTACAAAAAAAGTTAATTAGTGTTTAAGTGAATATTAAATTTCAAGATTGAATGTCAATTCAATTTTGATATGCACGTTTCAAATTAAACAAAACACATGCTTAAGATAGATGAAATGGAAATAAAAAAGCAAATGTTAAACACAGAACGGCTCGCTGAAATGTATTTAAATGAATTGCTGCTATATGTAAAGAATATCTGCCAAGGTTGGCCCTCCTACATTTTTACCACACCAAATCTGGCCCACTTTGCAAAAAGTTTGGACACCCCTGTTTTAAGCGCATTTAAGGGGCACTTCTGAGACCGGCCGTTTGCGCATGCGCCTTTTTTTCAGTTTTTTTTCTCTCTCTCACTTGGTTTCTCTCTCGCGGGCTCTCTCGCTCTCACTCGCTCTCGCGTGCACGCGCACGCATATATGCACACGCTGTCTTCATTCTCTGACTGGGAAAAACCCGAGCAAGGGAACCGGTAGCGAGGAAAAGGAGGACACCTTCCTCCTGTTCCGACACTGAGACACAGACAGAAAGATATTAGGCAAAAGGTACAACTCCAGTCGTGCTGCGGAATAGAAGAAAAGGCGGATGTGCCTCCGAACGCGCCGCGGATGCCGCCCTCCGGACCTCCTTAATGCCAAGATTGTAAGTATGTGATCGGCTGAGGGGCAAGCGAACGGTGCGGGGAGGGCAGCCTGGGAGCGAGCGGTAGGGTCCGTGACGGGCTGCCGGCCGGCCGGGGGTAGGCGGCGGTTTAGTCTAATCAGGCAGGCTGCGGTGTGCAGCGCGTTGACGAATAGGTCGCGTTCAAGTGATTCCGCGCCCACATTTGCTTCCTTGATTTCTTTCGAGTAAGGCGGGTGCAATGGCGGCCCAAGCAATCCTTTGCGGACTTTATTTTGTCCTCCTCCAGGTGTTGTCATTGATTGATTATGTTGATGTTGCCCGGACTGAGGGCACGCATAAGAGAAGCCCGTGACTCGTGTTAAGTGGCGGTTTAGGTCACGCTTCTGGACATGTTCCAATAAAACTAGCGAACAGGATTTCTCAATACTGTACATGTATTGCACTAAACTTTATTTGGAGCCCGTGACGTCGTTGCTGGTCATGGTGGCAACTGAGTCTGGGAGACGTGTATAGTGGGTACTGGTGTAGCTGTTGTTAAACTTTTTTACACCACAACCCTAACACCATGAAAAGGACCACTGTGCCAGATTGTTTTTTTCCCCTCATTAAATCAATCCAGTCTTCTTTCGCTCTCTCTCTCTCTCTCTCTCTCTCTCTCTCTGTTTTCAGTTTCATTCATCTTTCTTGGAAAAATCTAATCTTGAAATGCCCCTTTTCCATCAGCAATCTGGATTACACCACTAATTTATACCCACTTGAACTTTTGAAAATATCAAAGCAATAACCCTCTGCACGGTCGCTTGCTATAAGAGAGTGACAAAATTATCGACAAAAGGAAAAAAAAACTGTCAGGGTGAGCATTAGCAGCGTTGCTGGCGGTCACCAGAAGCTCCAAACCCTGCAGAGAAGAAGTCAATGAACATTATAGCAGCTCAAAGTCGCTCGCTGCCGGTGACACAAAGCCTTATCCCTGCCTGATTGGTGGGTTTTCTTTTTTTTCTTTGCCTTTTAGCTTGGCAGGGTTAGCAACAGATGTTCCCTGCTGTCAGTGATGGAAGGCCCTGGCCAGGAAGAGTCTTGTTTCTGTACCACTAGGCGTTTAGCTCGGTGACAAATCTTAAACCTGGTGGCAGCAGGCGTGAAGTGTAGACAACCTTCAGCCGCCAAATTGTCAGTCACGCCGAGGGCGTGTAAAAGTACATGCCTTTGCTCTGCTGGAATGCCCAGCATGGCCCGGCAGAGCTGTCTGCCAAATTTCCTAACATGCTAAACAAGGCTTGCACTGGCATGAAAATCAAGAAGTGCAAGATTTTATGCAAGACTGTTGCTGCACTGTAAATTAACATAAAGCCCTTTACTATACTGTATATCAATCTTCTAACAAAAAACAAATCCAACTGAGTATGATGTTTTTTTTTAGAAAAAGCGAATGACAATGGTATATGGAGTTGCTTTATCGCCACCGGCTCCACGCATTTTGAAGTACTTGTTCACATAATTCTTTTAACCTGGAAAATACGCTAAAAAAATAATCCGAATAAATATATTTTTTTGCAAACAAATTCTCCAAAAAAAAAAACACTTCAAGACACTTAAAGAGACAGTGTGTGAGATTCAGACCGTTTTTCACAACGGACAGCTGGCCCCCTCCGCGTAATATAATTTTAATGATAACTAGACCTATGATTATATTTAAAACATACTGTTGGTCAATAAGAACACATTCATTTGCAAGTTTTTGAAATGCACAATCATTTAATGTATTCCTTTTTAATGAAAAATGGTTTAAATCTTACACACTGTCCCTTTAAACAAGATCTTTAACAAGTTGAAATTGTGACTGTCCAACAATTTCACGCAATAAGATGACCCCTTATACTACATGGTTAACTAAAAGTAATCATATGGTCAGCAGTGCTCTAATGCTCTTTTCTCAAGTGGGGATGTCAAAGTGAGGCAAAGCACCCTTCGAAAAATGTTTGCGGCTGAGAGAAACATAAATGCCCACTGGGACTACCCTCTACTGGGTTCCTTTCCTGTAACAACAAAAAGTAAAATTGTCATCTATTGTTAATGGGAATTAAAGTTGCAATTTTTTTTTCTTTTGAAAATTAGTAACCTGAGGGCTTGGTAACTACGTGAAACACAATTTGCTCTTGTAACCTTGTTTCTCTCTGTTCATAGCCATGTTGCTGTGGTATAATTTGTGCACATAAGATAAGATGTGCTTTGAACTATGTCAGCCAGTTAAAAAAAAAAAAAAGTAGATAAATAAAAATCCACCACCGCAATGGACTCAAATTAAATTAATGAACTAATTAAAAACTTGTGACATTCAGACACCTATTTTCTCCTACCTCACTAATATGTTTTTGAATGTCGTTTTTTTTTTTCTTACAAAATTAACAACTTGGAACCCATTTTCTAAAATTCCAAAACAAATTACCATTTTTGTCGGGTAATAGGTTGTTTTTAGCTGTGCTTGTTTGCTCGGCAACTTGCTGGTGCAGTACAGGTGGGCTGAACGTCTTATTGTGAACAGTTACGTCGTATGCCAGACCAGTCTGGCATACTCGTCTTGTTGAACTGTTTGGATTTATTTGGAATGTCAATGGATGTGGTTAAGCGGGTCAGTCAGAAGAATGAAAACACAGAGCAAAGAGTGAGAAAACAACAGGAGCTCATAATAGTGTATGTGGTTTCAGTGGTGATAGAGGTAAAAAAAATAAAAATAAAAGAGGAAAATAAACAAACAACGGAAAAAAATAACAACCTGTTGGTTTCCAAGATATGCACAGAGATAAGAGAGAGATAAGACGACCCAATACACAAAATCATTACTCTGTGGTAAGTGTGTAACGGGTCACCGTTGGTACATCGGTTTTGGGGTCACGATTCGCAACAAGTACGGTATAACTAGAAAATGCATAATAAAACGAATAATTAGATGCCTTGATTTTTTATTTTTTTTTTTTTTTGCAGATGTTAGTGCTAGTGTTTGTGCAACATAGTGCCGTTTAGAACTTTTAGCGATACCTTAGATCATTTGACATACGATGCAAACTTCAACTGAAGTTGTTCTTGTTAAAAAAAAAAGGAACGAAAGAAAAAAAGGATTTCTACATAGCCAGAGACAGCTTCCAGTGGTTCGCAACGCTAGTTGCATTAAATCTTTTAACAAAACACATTTACAGCCACCAACCTGTCAAAGGGTCAAGGGTCTGCTCGGTTGCTAGTTATTTATATTGCATATCAATGATTTCTGCTGTATCTGTATTTTTTTTGTTTTGTTTTTAATCAAGTTCTACTTGTTGATGACACAACCTTACATTACATTGGACTTGAGCAGCGTCTGAATACTGTAGAAAAAATATTTAAATATGCAAATAATGGGTTTGACACAAACTATATTTGAATTTAAATGAAAAGTAAAGTATGATATTTGGCACCAGACAAACCAAACGCAAATTCAAAATCCAGTTGACTCCATTGAAATAAAAAGAGTAAACAACATAAAGTTACTTGGTGTTGTAATAGCTAAAAAACTACCTGTATATTGTTAACAGAAAGATTTCTAAAACTAGATTTTCTTCATAAAACTAAGAATCTCTTGAATTAGAAAACAAAATCATGATCGTATTGTTCACTTTTGTTACCATACTGTGTGGAAATATAGGGGAATGAATCTAAAACAAACTGTCAGTCTGTATATAAGCGCAAATAAATCGTTATACAAATTAACAACCATTCAAATTACGCTGAGCCAATGAATCCATTATTGGCGTGCGTGTGAAGGGACCGAGAAGAATGCAGAAGCTACGGAAGCGCATGAGGGCAAAGCACACAGCAACAAAAAGGGGAGGAAAATATCGACAACTTTTTTTAATGGTCTGTAATAATAAATTAGAATGAATTTGGAAAAAAAAAAATCAATATATTGCCCAGGCCCACTCTAACCTATCAACTTTTTCTTAACCCTAACCCTGTTGCATTGCGGTTCCAAAAAAGTAGCCCGGTCACAAAACATAGTGTAAATACTTTTAAGGCCATCCATTGGTTGAAGACGGATTTGAATCTGTGGCACGGAAAACTAGGTGGTGAAAACAGCCACCATTAAAAATAAGCGACGATGCCCAACATGCCTAAATATACTTACTACTTACAGTCATTACCTTTGTTCACCCAAGTAGCAGAGAAAAAGTGAAAATAATAAACTACTGTGTTTCTCCGTCTGTGTTTTCTCCAGCAAGGAGCAACCGATTGACGGTCATCACTTGGGTAAAGAAGGCTTCAGCAAAGCATTTCTGGAGACCTCCATTTTAAATAAACTGAACCGGTCGCAAGATGACTAACCGTGGGAGAGACGTCCGGGATTTAAATAAATAGGAGGAGCTATTTGAGGTGTCAGATAGTGATGATGACTTTTAGGGCTTTTTGACAAATTGATATTCAGCTGTCAAAAAAAATAAAGCATTGAAACTTCAACTCGTTTTATTGTTGCGAAATTTGTTTCGGCATTTGCGTCTACGCGCGCGTACATTGCCTCGCACTTGTCTCGTTTCCGCCCCACCCCCTCCCCTCCCCTGCATGTTATTCAATATACGATGAAGAAATGCATCTAAAAGTACCATCATTTTGTCATTTTATCAACACACACCATGTGCTTTAATTGGACAGCCACAATATAAGCCAGGGATAGACCTTTACACGCATTTTTGTGAAATTCACCCAAACTGAAGTAAAAAAGCGGGGGGTCGTCTGTGGCATGAGGTCGACTTGTACACGGAGAAATACGGTACTTAGGATTCAATACAAGTTAATGTCATCTGAGAAACTAACGTCTCATAAAATTTACATTTGCTTCTCTATTAGTAAAACTGCTTCTTGTGGGTGGGTAAAAACCTTGAACAGACCAGAAAACAAAACAGCCACTTATTTTCCAATTATGTCAAGTTAATTTATGAATCACAAACACCAGAGCAAAAAGCACATGAGTATAAAAGGGAAAGTGCTTTAAAAATATTTTTGGGGCATCACTACTCTGGTGTGTGACTCGCAAACAAAAACAAGAGTATTTAATAAATGGCACTTTTAACTGAAGTTTGTGACTTTATAGTAACCTTGAGTGTGGTTGATGGCATGTTTATGTATAAACTGACACTGAAGCCGACAGCTGTGGCCTTCTTTTTGTATGTAAAAACAAATGCAACATGGCCTTTGTGACGGTCTTGTTCTTAGTAAGAAACATTTGCCATTGGACTGCTTCAATTACGTGGATCCAAACCAATTTTGAGCTGGAAATGTAAAAAAAGGTGTGTTGCCAAAACATCAACAACAAATCAGCAAAACAGGCCATCTGGCAGTTTGCTTTACAGCATAGCTGTCAAACTCCAGGCCTCCAAGGCTCATATCCTGCATTTTTTACATGTTTCTTCACCAACACACCTGATTAAAATGATTAGCTCATCAGCAAGATCTGCAGGATCTTGAAAATGATCCAAATCTCTTAGGTGTGTTTGCGAGAGAAGCATCCAAAACCTGCTGGATACCGGCCCTTGAGGACTGGAGTTTGATCCTTATGATCAAACTAGGAAAAGAAACAAAAAGTCTAATACCACATTGGCTGCAATTGAATTGAAGTGATCATATCTTAATTGTTAAATGTGCACATACCGTATCTCCCCATGTATGCGACGCACATTTAAACCCAATTATGAAAAACAAAAAAGTGGGTGCATACTATACGGTAACTTAAAGATTATATAAAAAAAAAAAAAAAGATTGATGATATTCAAGGAAGGCTGTATCCGTCAGCCACATGAGCTGAGTTATGATGTATAGATTTGCATTTCTCTTTTTAAAAGCATAAAAATAACCAAAACAACTATTACGGTAATGGAGGCAACCATAAAGTTGACATTGTACCACGTTGGCGATTAAGTCACATGTGTAAATACAGTTGTCATGAGGCATTGTTTAATGACAAACGGATGACACAGAAGGGTTGAACCAGATGAGTGTGGACTCTGATCGTGACGTTTGATCATGAAACAGTTCATGAACCGTTTGTGCCCGTGATGGAAAAGCATTGTTAATGTTACTCAACTTTGTTGCACATTCCGATTTTTGACCATTAATATAAATAAAATAAAAAATAAATATTTAAAAAATAAAAAAATGAGATTTCTTCTGTTTTGCTAACGTTTTTACCATACCATATCGCCAAACTGTTGGTGGTTACGATACGCGGTTAAATAGAAAATTCCTGGTTTTGATCCACTCACTTATCCTATCATTTTTTTATTAATATGCAACATTGAAAACAGTGATTTAAAATTCTACCAAAAAGTTCGTGCAGCGCCCGGGGTCATTAGCATGTCTTAAAAAGTTACATAAAAAATTGAGGGAATATCTCTACTCCTTATGAAACCATAAGAAGCCTTTACCTTAACCGTTACTAAAATAAATAAATAAAATAAACAAAAATATGAAAAAAATATGGGAGATATTGCCACATAGCCCCCATTGGCATCCCTTTACTGGCTGCTTATTCAGGCCAGCGCCAATTTTAAGGTTCTTCTTCTAACTTTTAAGGCATTAAATGGTCTTGCACCAGCATATTTGTTCGAGCTACTCTCTATATTCCGCCACATTCCATTTGGTCTTCAAACTTTCGTCTTCTCACTATCTCTTCAGCAAATAAAAAGTCAATTGGTCATGGGGCATTCTGCCATCATGCCCTTTTTATGGAATGGTATTCCATCGAATATTAGGGAACTTTCCTCCATTGCAATTTTTAAAATCTCATCCTAAAACATATCTTTTAGTCAGTATTTTAACCCAGAATAGCCTGTAACTGTTTTATCATGATTTTTTTCTTATGTTTTTTAGCCACTTACCTGTTTTATTTCTCTAAATTTGATTCTTATATTAAGTGTTTTAACTTTACTGTATTATGTTGTGAAGTGTATTGAGACCATGCAACATGGCGGTTTTCCATTTTAAATCAATTGTTTGATTGATATAACCATATTCACTCTGCAACATTCAACTTCAAACAAATTTCTTGCTCTCCAGAGTCTCTACAAGTATCTACCGTATTTTCCGGACTATAAACCACAGCGATCTGTAAGCACTCTATTGAGCACTCTTTTCAGTTCTGTTTCATAGTTGTTCCATAAATTGAAACCTCGAACAGATACACATGCCGGTGGCTAGCAAAAAAAAAAACCCAAAACAAAACCGATAAGCCGCACTGGACCATAAGCTGCAGCGCTCAAATCACAAGGAAAAAGTCACGGCTTGTAGTCCAAAAATATGGTAAATGCTGTATCTAAATGATTGTAAATATCATACCCTAAATACCGTAAATATCCGGAATTCTCAGCTTTATATTCAACGTTCATGGGCTGTATTGGAATTTTGTCTGGCCTGCATTATTTCATAAAAGAGTTGGGCTTGAAGAATACAGTATGTGTTTTCAAGTTCATGCTGGTAACACAAAGTAAATGCTTCTGTTTACATTTTCAATTATCTAAAGCAGCAAAGCATCGTTCTGTATTACAATGACACCTATTAAAACAGTTACTACACATACTGACAAGTAGAGACAATCACTTTGTAGCTCTAGTGTTTTATTCTACAGACATTGATCAGTCAGCAAGATTTACAGCCTATCAAAAAAATGCACCTAAACTGCGAACTATTGGTTAATCCAATTAATCTGATATATGATTCAGATCCGTCACCACCTATTAACTAAAACTGGGATCACCACTCAGACTTGTTGTGTTGGTGTTTTCCTGCTTCATTTCGGTACACACTTCCTGAATCTTTCTTCATTGTGCCCATCACTCACTGCTTCCCTTTTTTTTCTTCTCAAGTTGTCATTGTCCTTTCCTTCCTTTCTTGCAACATATGTCTCTGCCTTTTTCCACTTCACTTTTGTATTCCGTGTGTCTGTCCTACTCAGTCTTTCTGTGCGTTTGTATTTTTTTAATTTATTTATTGTTTATTTTTTGCAGCAGCAACAACTGAGGCTACCATTTGGAAAGTTGCAGCACTGTACATTTCTAGAGTACATTTTGACTAAAAAGACTAAACAGTATTTTGTCCCAGTATGAGGAATATTTAAAATTCAAATTTATTAAAAGTAAATCCAAGTATGAAATTAACTCTGTATGAGCTGGAATCAAATATAGTCATTTTAGAGTCAAATGTAAATAACATGTTTTTTTTTTTTGTGTGAATTTATTTAAAATAGAAATGCCATTTATTGGAGCAGCTATGCAGCAAAGCCATACATTAAACCTGCAAGTACAAGGCAATGAAATTTTAACTTAATGAGCTTGAACCGTCCAAAAGACAATCGTCACAATTTACTGACAGGGGAAGACATGACAACAAGGCCCGACGGTATTCGCCACGAGAGGGCACTCCGCTAACAGCTGGAAACCATGTTACGGAAGAAAAAGGAAGGAGAGAGAGAGAAAAAAAAGCCATGCCCCAAATGAAAGGCATGGCTGAAGTCTGATTAAAAAAAAAAAAAAAAAAGAAAAAAAAACCCCGCACGTGCCAACAAAAAAAGACACTACAACATATCTTGTACAAACATGGGACATGTGTGAAGCACTGTGAATACTTTAAGGATGCGCTCTAGGTGCCATATTCGTCAGCTAATAAACTTCTATTTTCTATTCAATTTTACACTTCTATGACAGTTTTCACCATTATACTGTATGTCTTTAGACACTTTTTTTTTTTCTGGTGTGTGTGCATGTGGATTTATAAAGAAGAGGTTCGAGACCTAAGAGGGGATGACATGCCTGTGCCCGGCCTGCTAACATCGCTGACAACTCGCACGCTGTCCCAACGGCCACCCTCTCGACATGACGGACATGTTGGTAAATATGTTCTCTCTTTTTCCATTGGGTTGATTTGCTTTTTTTTGTTTTTTTTTTTTTTAATGGTAACAGTTTCCCTTGTATTTTACACATATGGTGAGTACTGATACCAAGTAACGAATCGGGCTGACACCTGGCCTTAATTCAAGGTATCTGTACTCGCGACGGTAGACAGTACTAATATTGTCTGGTGCTAACCAGTCTTCCACCGTGCCGCCCCTGGATATAACTAGTCATTATTTATTATAGTCAAAACATATGATTTTTGTCGGCCAGCAAAATTATTTTAGGCTAACGTTAGCAATCATTAGCACTCTAAAGATTGTCAGTACAGTGCCGCAGTGTTATTAGTGTCACCGCAACAAACAAGACAACAGTAGCAGCAAAAGCCAGACAACCAAATTTGGGACAACCAAGCATTCGATCACGGAGCAACCCGCTTTACCTACTGAGCCAAGGCCACCTAGAAAGACCATCACACTGTTGTTCTCTTACTGATAGCTGCTGATGACAGAAAGACCAGCTTGTCACAAGGTAACACAAGCTATCTTACTGGGTGGCTTTGGCTCATTTCATTGTTGTTGAAGGTTAGGTTGTTTGAATCTTGACTATTTCCCTGGCAACGTCTGTCTGCACGAAAACACAACAAAAGCACTTTGGTCTATGTTGCGTTTTATTTGTTAAGGCAGGGAAGCCCTGTACTATGGAGTAAAATCGCTTTCCAAAAGACGTGTGTTTAACGATTCAAATTACTTGCACAAGTTTTCAATTCGTAAACCCAACACAATTTAGAGTCGTATTCATACAAATTGTCAAACGCGCACACGACATTTTGACAGCGACATGTATACTTTCCCCCCTCTGTTTTATATGCTGCGAAACGATCCAGGTAATAAATGGAAAAAGCATCGATTGAATGCAAATGAGGCCAAACTGGTGGTACTCAGTACATGATAGAGTTTGAAGCATGTGTGAACGTTTACAGAGAGATATGAGCTTTTGCTGATGAGCTGAAGTTGCAAACTTTGAAACTGTTTGGGCAAAGGGTCTTGTCGTTATAAGAGAGTCATTTTCGTTTCAAGAAATTAGCCAAACCAATGAAAAAAACTATAAGATAAAATTAATATATTTTATGGTCACAGTAAAAAAAAAGTTCTCAAAACCCCAGGCCAATTCACGGTTTGCTGTTCTTAATCACCTATTCACTCATTGTCTGTAGAACTCTCTTAATCTGTGTGCTAAAGGGATGCTTTTTTAAAACTCTTTTAAGATTCTTTTAAAACGTCTGCAGAGTTGAGGAAGCATGAAAAAAATCTGTTAACATATTTATATGACAGGGAAGAGTTACGTGTAGTCAGGGTTGCTATTGGAAGTTATGGAGAGCCTTTGCTTGATGTGCATGTACATTTTCAATTTTGGTGCATTTTTTTTTAACTCAAATCTGCATTCCTTCCATTTGCGAGGGAAATATTGTAAGGTAAGTATGAAATTATGTGAAAGTGTTTTGGCATCATAACCTGTGGTATATATTTTGATGTATTAATTTGTTAACATGTAGTGGGAGCATAAATTGGTCGCTTCCATTCCCCTTCAAATTGTGGGGTTGTAGTCTACCAGTATTCAATCCATTGTGAATACTTGCCAGAACTTGTATCTGTGGCCTTCCTGTTAAAGTGCTCTCGCCTTCGTCTTTTGTACCCCACATCACAACACCTGCGGTGTGACTTTGTCTCAAATATCTATGAGATGTTTCAAAATAGCGAGAACAAGTCGAGACTGGAAGCAGATCGTCGGGTTGCAGATGTCTTGTCTGATTCATCAAGTTTCACAGCCCAAGCAAGAAGTGTCACAATCAACGCCATCATTTGTACACCTCCCACCCCCAAAATCTGTTTCCTGTCTGCCATCTCTCAACACTTTTGACTTCCTCCCTTCCTCCTTCGTTCAATGAAGACATGTTGACTGTTGGAAGTCTTTGTAGTTTGGCAACAACGGCGAAGATCCTTTTTTGGTTCTATTGTCCACATTGACTCGTCTTCTATTTGGTGAGCTCTCCTGTTCATTATTTGTACATTTGTGGAGCTTTAAATTCTGCCTTTGGTCGGTCTTAATTCCTGATTTGAAGGAAGGATCACTTACTGTATGCTGACACAGGTGCACTACAGAGATTGTTGAAAGCCTTAGCTGTCTATTTTTCCCCTTAATCTTTAAGTGCTAGCCAAAGTGTGATATTCAATTCTAAACATTTCTCTCAACACATTTGTCCAAACTTTGCAAAGATGTCCGATTTTGGTTTTGCTTTGTTCTTTATTTTGCGTATTTTCAGTAATCAAAACAAAGCAGCAACATTTTGGGGGCTAACTGGTGCTCTGCACGCAAAGGCTAGGTTGGGCTAGGCTAGATGCCACAGGTGGTGGCCTGCAGAATTAAAAGGGATGTTTATACAAGACATTATGGCTGCTGAAGCATACATTTCAAGAGAGTTCCCAAGAACACCCATATACTGTAAATGAAAACAGACTGTATTGTCAGCGGTTGGTGTGCGTTGTGTTTGTTTAGCTGACATCGGCAACTACTAGGCTGTCATACAACTTCGAACTGTGTTACTGTGTGTGTGTATGTGTGTGTGCGTGCGTGCGTGTGTTGTGTAAACAAAACTTTTAAAGAGAGAAAATGGATTTGAGGTGCAGGTAGAGCAGCATTCAACATGTTTGGGCAGGGTTTTGCATAGGTTCTTCCGCTAAACCTTGGGTCTGAACCACTGGGGGTTACCTGTGGAGGATTCTAGCGTGAGACAAGAAAAACATTAAAAAGGTATTTCCGTCTTCCAACACAGCCGATTCAAATCATCAGGATCGCTGTCAGGATTCCACTGAGCTTGCTAATGAGTTGATCATTTGAATCAGGTGTGGTGGAGGACAGAAATATTAAAAACATGCATAATCGCAGCTATTGAAGACAGGGTTCGGACACCCCTGAACTATACAATGCAATTTCCACAGAAATTGTACCTGAAGGCTGAGAGGCTAAATTTAAAACTGGGGAATAATTTGAAAAATGATCAATTACTGTATGTTGAATGCTTTTGAATGACATGGGATGATGTACCTGGAAAGTGGAAGTAGCCCGTCAAAAAAGTGTGAAGAATACAAAATATTTAATTATGGTATGTAGAATAGCATGAGTGAAGGCCTTCTTCAATTAGGTACAGTACTTGCATTTCAGTCATTATTATTTGTTGTTGTTTTTTTTGCTTTGAATGATTGTCAGTCACTAAAATGTTGGACAGTTTCACATTTGGGTCTGAAATATGAGTCCCCTTCAACATTCTGTGGCTGATGATTTAGTGATAAATGGAGTTGTTGCTTAAGATTAACAACTTTGAGAATTTTTTCTTGCAACATGTTGATGTCACTTAAATCCACTGACGTACATAATGGTAATGAAATATGGCCTACATCTGTTTCCTTCCTGTTTTGTCTTGTTTTGTCATGTGACATCTTCCGTTCCTTCCATTCCTAGAGACTATCATACACTTGTCCAAAGATGCTTGTTGGCAGTCAAATGTTAAGATTAAACACCACCTATCTATCTGAATATTATCAGATGAATATTTAAAATTAATAATTAAGATCTTTTTTGCATGTGTTTTTTTTCTGTATGGCCATGTGTGTACGGATGTGCATTTTGGTGCATATTAAGATGTGAGAAGAGAGAAGAAAAAAAACATTGAAAGAATTTTAGAACTTATCAATAACTTCATTGACCGCAAATGCCAAATGAGCATCTACCCCTCTATTCATTTGCTCCACCATTTATCCACAATAGAGCCGTAAGTGTGCTCGAGTTTATCCTCGCGGACCTTTGCCCAGAAATAAAGCGTGGATTGGATGCCAGTCAATCGGAGCACAAATGAGCAACCAGTTAAAGGTGACTTCCGAAAACACAACTGAATATGTGGCATTAGATAATTAGTATATCGTGAAAAAATGTGTGTTGAACACACAGGGATATAAATTCACTTCCCGGCAAATAACTAAAATAGAAATAAACCCTTTCAATGCCATCATGAAAATATTAAAATAGGACTTCAAATCACATTTTGCATCTTTACTGTCATATGAATGCAAAAAAAGTAAACAGGTGTTAGTATTAAGATTTAAAACTATAAACTAATCAGAACGTCAGTTTAAAAAAGGTTGGTGACGCCATTGCTGAATCTGTTCCCTGCTGTGGCGCTCAGCAAGTTCTATTATTTGTCACATCTAAACGCGAATAACGTCAAGTTCAATTATGAGAGGTGATTGTGAAGCTATAATATAAAAGCTATCACAAACTGTACCTGTAACTCAGATGTGTCATTATGCTTAACTCGCGAGTGTCGATGGTTGTACAGGACCGTGGTGTAAAACCTGACATCCCATTCGCAAAGATATTTAGAAATTAATTTTGACCCTAACAGTTTTGACATTCCATAGCATGTTTTTAGCCTTCTGGTGTTTTTCCATGAATGCCATGTCTGATATATCAAGATCAAAGGCCCCAAAAATTGGGACAAATTGGCACCCATGGCGTAAACTCAATGAATCAATATTGACAGTGATGGAGTTGAAGTTAGATGTGCCAATATGCTTCAAACAAATAGAACACAGACAGTGATAGAGTTGGACTGACATTTTTTTTTCTGCATGTCTCTGTGCTTGAACGTGTCTGATGACCAAGTCCTTCTAAAGTAATCATACTTACGGATAAACTCATACAACCAATCCTGTTACGCGCACACACACATATGTGGTCACACCACAAACCGTGGAGAGGAAATGGATCTTAAGTCCACTTTCTCATCGTAGTGCCCAAAACTGACTGCTAACCACAAACCCTCGCACACGCTCACACATATACGAGTCAAGAAAAAGCAGAAAAACCTTCGTGTGTGTGCGTGCGTGCGTGTGTGTGTGTGTGTGTGTGTGTGTGTGTGTGTGCATGCCTGTATTTGAGTGCACGTCTTCACACGAGTGTGATCACAACACAATCACATGATGCATCACACTCTTTCATTTCCTCTTTTCAGTGTGTCTCTTTCTTCCTCATCATTTCTTCTTAACTTTTACTGTTAATATGTCTTAGATAAGTCAGTAGAACAAAAAAAAGCATTAAGGACATGACACATAAGTACATAAAGTCTTTACTGTAAAAGAGATGAACATCATTCACCGTGATAATCTGGATTTTCCTAAAAAGTCCAAATAAATGACAACTTTTTTTTTTTTTTTTTCTCTAGTATACAGGTCCAATCCCGGCCGAGCAGGAGGGGGAGCTGACTATGGGGGTGGGTCGCAGCGAAACCTCGCCGCTGAGCGAACCAGCGGGGCAAGACCTGAACTCGACTCAGGATTCCCAGCAGCCGAGCGCCTGCTGCTTCTGCTGGTGCTGCTGTTGCAGCTGTTCATGGTAGGACACAAAATATGTCCGCACAATTTTTGGATCAACCGATCAAATATAAATGATGAGCCGACTTCATGGGTATTTAACAGACATGTTTTTATTGGTTGACTTGTGGGCAACCCAAGTGCCATTCCGCTGTATATAACATCATCAGCATCATGCTTCAGGGATCCTATTCTGCAAAGAGGACAGAAAGGCCTGTCCGTCTCTACTGCAAGATAATTGGAGCCATATATTGTGATAGTTTGGGATAAAAGCTCTTTCTTTGGTCAGAGAATTGAAGATAAAATGTGGCCATGTCTTCCAACATGATAACGATGCAAAGCACACAGCTAGGAAAACCAAAGAGTGGCTTTCTAAAAAGCATATTAGGGAGTTGCCTAGCCAGTGTAATAGTTATCTTATTCAAAATTATGAATAAAAAAGTATGCACCTGTGTTTTGTGTTGCTTTTACTTAAATTTCTCTCACACATACCGTGCTGTTCACAAAAGTGCGGTGGGTGTTGTCAGTGTAGTAACGCCCGTATTTGTGATTGTGTGTCTGAAAAGTTTCGTCATTAGTGTGCGTGCGTGTGTGTATGTACATGATTGCGTGTGTGTGTGTGTTTGTGCGTGTGTGTTTCCTGTCTGAAAGCCGTCTTATCATGTCAGTCTTACCATCAGGAATGAAGATGTGAGGAACAGGCGTAGAAGGAAGAGGATCTCACAGGACAACAAGATGGAAACAATACCAAACTGTGAAGCTTGGTGAGTTCACACTAAAGGTGTGCCAAGAAAATCTATTTACATACAAATACACTCATATTGGTGTGTGTACACACACACACACACACACACACACACACACATATATATATATATATATATATATATATATATATATATACATACACACACTGTATATATATGTATATGTATATATGTATGTATGTGTGTGTGTATATATATATATATATGTATGTATGTATGTATGTACACACACTATATATATATATATATATATATATATATATATATATATATATATATATATATATATATATATATATATATATATATATATATATTAGAGAGAGAGAGAGAGAGATAGGTACACACACTGTAGTTTACGGTCATCAAACAAATGTCAAGAAAGCATTTATCAGACACATATAACTCAAGTAGCCATGAAATGTAGTTTTAAATGGTCATTGTTCAAAAAGTAGATAACTAGGTGGTTTTCCTGGCTCTTCCCCGCTAGCACCAAACCGTCTGTGGAGGAAATGCAGCTCTGGTCTAAGTCCTTTGACAAGTTGATGAAGAACCCGGCAGGACGCAATGTTTTCCGGGAGTTTTTGCGTACGGAGTACAGTGAGGAGAACATGTTGTTTTGGCTGGCCTGTGAAGACCTCAAACAAGAAATGAACAAGAAAACCATTGAGGAGAAGGCACGCTCCATCTATGAGGACTACATTTCTATACTGTCGCCAAAAGAGGTAAGAAAGTTGATGAATTTTGAGTACGGCACCTATTTGTATCCTTGAAGTCTGATTGATCAAATATATCGAGGATTGGACCTTTCGTTGTTTTGTAGGTTCACACCACTCCAACTTCTTTCTATACAGTAGCTTATCCAGAAGTCTTCCGTGAGTTGGAAAAGAGGTGACAGGAGGTTGAATTGGGGTGGCAAAGCTTATATCCAGCTCACCCAAATTGAGCTGGGTGACAGGTCAGGATTCTTAACTGATTATGGACAAACAATATCACCAACACTTAAATTTGGAATCTAATCACTCCTTATTGATAAATTCATTGCCACCAGTAAGCCATGGAAATATTGTGGCAAGGCATTTGGTCAGGGTGTCTGCGACACATGCTGAACCGTGACTAACATTGAAGCGAGAATAGTCACTGAAAAGCACAGTGCTGTGTTTATGAACAGGGAAATCAGAGTAGTGACTGTAAGAAAACAAACATATTTTCCATAAGCCCTCAAAACATAGCGTAACAAACACACAAAACTTATATTGTCCATAATGTTAAAAAAATGTTACTCTCATCTTCGCAAATGTTTTTGCCAAGTCAAGGAAAACAAAACTTTGAATAAAAATGACATTCAAATAAAAATTAAATTTAAACTTGATACAATTGCAATTACAATTTTTGTTCTCTTTTAACATGGTGTAGTTTCCGAATTTTACTCACCTTATTCAGCTACCGCATTTATGAAGGGGTTTGGTGCTAAAGAAGAGTGAGACATGTTTCCAAGTATTTCTTTATACATTTATCGATCGTTTCATTAAATTATTGTGACTACACAGTGAAGAGTTGTCGATTTTGTTCCAATGCACTAAACATTTACAGTCCAAAAAAATAAATAAATAAACGAAGGCCATGGTATCGTCTTCAATGAAAGTTTTTCCGTCATTTATAAAGATTTGAAGAAATGCTGATACAAGCTGCAAAGTTTAATCAAATTTGCATGTAGAAAGGATTGGCTGTTTGAATCCCTCTCTGTCCAAGTCATGTGTTGTTGTGTCCTTGGGCAAGACACTTTACCCTCCTTGCCTCCAGTGGTTGGTCGGAGAGGCCGTAGGTGCAAAATGGCAGTCACGCTTCCATCCGCCTGCCCAAGGGCAGCTGTTGCTACACAACATAGTTTACCACCACTGGTGTATGAATGTGTGAGTGCATGAATAATGTATCCATTGTAAGCGCCTTTGAATGTCCAGAAAAGTGCTACATAAAAGTGAAGCATTATTTTTTTTTATCCATCATTAATCATCATAATTGTCTTTATTATAATCTGGTATATGAGCAATTGTACAAACCAAAATACATACTGTACTATACGTTAATGACTGTTATATATGATAAACATATGATCCGATTTAGTCGACTCAATGTGACTACTGTAGGTGATTAATTGACGAACAAAGGAATATTTTTTTGGCAGCCTTCATGTATGACTGAATATTCTTTATATTTTCACTCAAAGATTAGTTTGGTTGTTTTTTTTTTCAACTGCCCGTGTGTGTGTACGGGCAGAGGAACCAGTAAATGCAATAGAAACTGTCATGGCCCTCCGGCATTAGAATCTTTTTATAAACACATTCACACAGTAGCCTGTGTAGATGTCTTCTTGTTTTTTTGTCTGCACACCTTACCCTGGTTTATTGACTGGGTGAAAATGAAGATTGCAGCATGAATGTCTCTGAGATCACTGGAAGGAGATGTCTCTGACAACGTGAATGGTAAATGGATGCATTCATGTACAGATAAGAGATTATTGATGGCAAAGTATCAGCATCAAACATGAATAGATGTGTCATACCGACTTTATTCTGTCATCTGTGTGCTATGATGTTGCAGGGAGATGCTTCTATTTGCTGTGTTTGTTGATTTCATTTAAAGTTTCTAAGCTGAGCTGTAGCTGGTACTATTCATTTCTCAATGATGATACCTGTTAATTTTAAATATTTGCTTTAAATCGGGGGTGGCCAAGTCCTGTCCTCGAGAGCCACAATCCAGCCTGTTTTCGATCTTTCCCTGCAACCAAAAGACCTGATTCATATAATGACCTCATCGGCCTGCTTCACGTACGAATTCTGATAACGACCCTGATTTGAGGCGGGTGTGTTGGTCGAAGGGAAACATTGAAAACGGGCTGCATTGGGGCTCTCGAGGACCGGACTTGGCTACCCCTGATTTAAACAAAGGAATGAGGGCAATAATGTCTTCAATAATTAGTTAGTCAAAGAAGTTTGGTGATGCATCGATTAATTTGATGTTTTAAAAAAAGATTTTTTCATTTCCATCTCTTTATTCAAAATAAGAATAAAATTACCCCAAACAATGCGGAAAACGCAGTAACATGCTTATCAAGGTTTTAGTGACTTGTTTGGTTCATAATGTGAAAAATAAGCAAAAAATGTTGATCCTTGTACTCCACAAAAAAAAGACATTTTTAAATGTCTCATTTTGATTAAACACTGTGATAACGAGTCCGTTCATGAAGGACTAAACAGTTGTGAAAATAGAAACTGTCAAGCGGCTGAAATTTGAAGGATTTGAATCATTTCAGGTCTCTATAATGAATTCATGTCTTTGAAGCTCTCTTTTATGTGGGGTGGCATGATTGTACAACATACTGTACATCAAAGCTCCCTACCCGCGAGGCCTCTCACACTTTGGAAAAGATATATTGATTCCGTGCGAGTGTGGACTTGAAGTGTCCAATTTGAGGGCGTGTTCATCCTCACCTACCTCGTTGTTTTTTCTTCTCTAGGTGAGCTTGGACTCTAGCGTACGGGAGGTGATCAACAAGAAAATACAGGAGCCCACACCTCACACTTTTGAGGACGCCCAGCTGCAGATCTACACACTCATGCACAGGGACTCCTACCCGCGATTCCTCTCCTCCAGCATCTACAAGACGCTCCTTCACGGCAACTCGCGCAGCTCCTCCGAGTCCTAGTCCAGCGCCGTCTACACGTCTCCTCGCCGACCATTTCATAGCCGACAGGTACCCCAATCTATGCCAAGACTAGACAGCGGCCAAGTCACCTCCAGTCCACTTTTGTCCCAACTGCCTGCCGCTTGTGTACCACCTCCTTTTTTTTCCACCTTCCGTTTTTTTCATCCTCTAAATACGCAAATCTTATCTAACATAGCTTAGCCTATGCTTTATTGCTCATCCAAGCTGATGATTTATTTATTTTTAACTGGAAGTGCCCACTGCTCGGTCGTGATGACACGGTGTCTGACACATTTTTGAAGAGAACGTATTTAGACAATCTAGATAAATTTGCGCTTTATATTTGCCTCTAAATCAATAGAGGATAGCTCGTCGCAATGAAGGCGATGCTAACTTTGTTGAATTGAATGTGAAAACCTGCATGACTTTTCCTTCCTTGCACTGACTCACTGTCGCCAACCAGGGGAATTAAGTTGTATTACAAAGGTTGGCCCACCGGTGCTAGGTGGCAGAGGCTAAAAACGAATGTCCTTACGGTGTACTACAAAGGGGCTTAAAGACCACCGGAAAGCATTGAATAATGTTAGTAGTATGATATGTAAATGTATAATGGGCAGCACCATAGAGTTTTATTTAAAACCAAGAAAACATTATTTATGAATTCTTTATCATTCTCAGTACCCCCTTGTCTTTGTCCAACTTGTTCATCAATCACCTGGGCTCCCTCCTAACTGATATTTTAGGTGGCCTGAATACCGATGATGTTCAAATCCCAGAGCGAGTCAACCAGCCAATCACCTTTTAAGAGCCACTTGCCTCCACTTATATTGACTTGCCTCCACCCACCTCCATGCCTCGTTTACCATCTATCAGGACTTTTCTATCTTCCTCTTGGCCAACTGGAAAGCACAGGACCAAACCATTTCTTCTCAGCTGCTGTGATAGACTCATGATGGATGCTGACTGCTGATTTACAAACTCAAACCAGAGTTTAATAACAACGGCTCTTGAACTGCGTTCATTCGTTTGAATTTGTATTCCTTGGTGGTATTTTTTTCCCGAATGCAAAAAGAGGACTGAACTGATCCAACACATGATGCAACATACTTGCGCTGCAATAAAAACTGGACTCTACACACACAGCACACACTCAGTACTTACACCACCATACTTCAGAATTGTTTTATTCTATGGCAAGTTTGGAACGGAACATGTTTCATTCAAATTCAAAACTTTCTTAACAGCTCATGTGCAAAATGATTTTTTTCTAATACACGTTCTGTATATCACCATTCTTTACAAGAGTGGACTTGAATATATTTATTTATTTAAAAGTACACTGGAACCACTTATGACAACCATTATCTGTAAAACGTTCATAAAGTGTGAAGAATACAGACTGCTTTAGTTGACATTGTGATACGCCCAACCATCACACACGTGTAACAACATGCTAACCACTTTTTAATAGAGCGGTGCCTTGAGATATGATCTTAAATCATTCTATGACTCTGCTCCGAATTCAAAACGATCATTTCTCAAATTGTCTTCTTCCAATTAACTAAATGAAAGTGTTCCAGCCCCCTCAAAGCCTAAATAACAGGATCCATTAAACAAAAACAATTAAGCCGAGCGTAAAGACTTCAACAGTTTGTGCGTCGTGTCTTAGTGTTACAATGCAATGCGTTGTGCTGCTCCTTCTGAAGTGCCCCCTTTGGCCACTGAGAGGTGGTATAGTAACGTCATGCAGACAAATGAAAAATAGTACTTCTACTACAGTACTATAAATCACTCAAATATGTACGACTCAAAATTGTCATTCTTTGTGGAGGACAGAGAGTATTTTTACATAATCTGTCTGCATGTTTGCAGTTTGTGTTAAGATCTGATGCTTCCTACAACCCCAATTCTAATCAAGTGCACGTTGATTTCTTTTTCTAGTGTATTCTTTTGAATATACGTTGAAAAGGATTTGCAAGGCTTTTACTTAAGTTTTACACAACTTTTACAAAAACCACGGCTACCAATGCTTGGCGCTAGCATATCAATGGTGTTTGTAATGATCTTATCCTGGAGCTAGCAAGACATTTAAAGGTTACTTCATTTTGAATACATAATTGTCATTGTTTAGTCGGACCATTAGCTTGTACTGGAAGCGCCGCTGAGCGGTCTATGTTTGACAAATTCGTAACTATTTGTCAAATGGCTGGTTTAGTATCAGCACTCGGATCTGAAATTTGTGCTCGCAAGACAAAACAAGACAGCCTGAATTCAAGCTTGGAATTCTGAGAACTCGCACGTCAAGTCACTCCTATTTCAAGGCACCACTTTATTCAAATGCAAAAAGGGTACAACAGATAACAAAAGCATCATAAATGTATGTCGCTTCTCTTTTTAATGTTAACCTCCACATGCCTACTTGTAAATACTAACAGAACAACGTAAAAACGAGATCTGCCTTAACTTTGGAAAAACAACCACTCTATCTGAATGCATTGTGACACTGGAGTCTGACCGGTACTTGACATCACCTTCGGTGTACATTTCTTTTCCTCTTGTAATTTTTTCACTTAACACTTCTTTAGAACGCTTCTGTGTCCGAGCAAAGGAAAAGCCTAACGAACATCTGATGCTCATCAAAGGGTGTTCATTGAGTTGGCATTACTTAAATATGTGCAGTTGTACCTGTTTGACCTTTGAAGTGTTAAAAAAAAAAAAAAAAAAATCGATGAGATTCTGGAATTGTGCCACGTCTTGGATGTCGGACTAGAATTTCTGCAGTAACGATATGTTTAAGCCTACCAATGTTTCACTGTTACAACATGTTGAGAAGAATCTTGAAATGTCATAAGTGACCACAAAAACATTTCTCAGCAGCCCAAAGGCAAAATAGTGTTGAATTTGTTACATTTTTCTTAGAATAGTGACGCAAATGCACACGTACACACCAGGGTGGCCTACCTGGTTGCTGCTGCTCACCCCTGCTTCTGTGACTTCTCACCTTTGACCTCACCACTGTTTTTGCCACCGGCACCTGATTGGCAGCCGGCGGCCTCTGGACTCAACTGCGGTTGGTCGATTCTGGAAGGAGAATTTGGAACATTTCCAAGTGTAAAACCAGCCACAGCATTCTGCACATTTGCATAATATGGGATCCTATACAATATCTGTATCAAATATCTGGCCCTCATTAAAGTAACGTTCATTTTTGTGTTAGTAGTTTTCATGAGGGCAGTGCTTCTCAAACCGTGGGGCGAGCCCCCGTGGGTGATGCCAGCGGGCGTGCTGATGACCCCAGGGAAAAGGCTTGGTTTTTTTGGTTTTTTTTTTTTTTTGTCTTTTTTTTTTTGTTTAATTTCAGGCACATTGATGCACTTGATTGTTTTTTTTTCAGTTTTAGACTAAGCTGTAACTCGTATAAACGCTGTAAATATAGAAGTTGTTGAAAGCTGATTTGCATTGCTTTTTTCATTTGTCATTGTTAAAAAAAATACAGGTTTAGGTATGCTTATATAAATTTTATAGATATAATAATCTTATTTATGAAGTGGGGGGGGGTGGGGGCGCAAAAAGTTTTCTCTTTCCTGGGGCGGTCTTGGCAAAATATAATTCAGAAGCACTGCATTAATGGAATATTACATCACCATTACAGCTTTGTGCATTACTTCTATTTCCTCATTGAGACATTGCGCTCTGTGAACATTATAATTTTTGTAACTGACAATTTGTACGACCTCACATGGATCAGATTTGGTCATATTGCACCATTGGTCAAAATGTTATGGCTGGTTAGTGAGTGCTTTGTGGAAAATTTAGTGGCATCAGTCAATAGCGGGAAATATGGAGGTAGGTGGGGGGGCTTTATTTTGAACAAACGTGGTCACTAAATACATTTAACTTGGTAATATTTATGTTATTTATTTCATATTTTGTTAAAAACTGTGATTTTAATTGTACATATATAAACGGAGAGCCTTGAACATCCAGCAAGCTGCCTTTTTGGGGGGAGGGGGTACTTAGACTTGGTTTTGTGACGCTTTCAGTTGTTTCTCTTGAATGGACTGTGAAACAAACACTGTCCAGCATATACCAAAAAATACCAAGCCAGAAATGTGACTTAATGCATTACAACTGCATCAATAACAATAATTGTAACACAGCGTGGCAATTTGATCATTAACAACAGCTGGGTATACAGTAATTTCCCCTCAAACCCAGTTTGTAACTACACATGTGCACGATCGCTCATGGCTCTCACCCCCTCAGTGCACAAGAAATGTGTACAGCGACCCAGGACACCCTGGAGAGACTATGTCTCTTGGCTGGCCTGGGAACGCCAGGCCTCCTCCCGGAGGAGCTGGACGAAATGGCGGGGGAGAGGGAAGTGGGGGCTTCCCTGCTCAAGCTGCTGCCCCTGCGACCCGACCCCGGAATACAGAGGTAAAAAACGGATGGATGGATATTCACCTCATGTAAATATTTGTAAGTGTTTATTTAGCACATGTGGTTGAAGAAAAAATATGTACAGAAAATGCTGAGTATTTCAGACTGAAGTCTCCGTTCCCATACGCAGTTTCTATATTTACAGTAACAATAATGTTGATGTTTCATGCAGACATTACCCCTATGGAGTATGGAGGATTGAAAGTGCCAAAATTGAATCAATACATGTCGCATTAATGTTGAATAAAGGTTTAATTACTTAAATGTGCCATTCATTAAATGTTTCATTAATTAAATCAATGTTTCATTAAATGTTATTTATTAAATGACCATATCAATGTGTGTGTGTGTGTGTGTGTGTGTGTGTATATATATATATATATATATATATATATATATATATATATATATATATATTTTACTGGATATTGTGAAAGAAGAAGTTTGTAAAAGGGAAATGGTCATTGATTGATACGAAGACAGAAATGTTTATAAGTAAAGTTTTGTGTATGTGTTGCGCTTAATAAACGCTCAGACGAAATCTGGGAAGGAAGCCGCTCACGTTGTCCTCCTTTATCCGTCACTCCTGCCTAAACAGGTAAAAATGTAATTGTTGCTGTGGCCCACCCCGCTGGACCGGTAACATGTGTGTACTGTACTTATTTAATGATACAGCAGCACATATCCATTCTCATATGTGCATCCAGAATAAGCTTAAATAACAAAACTGCAATTTACTGAAGCAATAATTCAGTGTCTCACTCATCGATGGTGGTTTCTGAAGAACGGAAATAGCAATGACTGCAAAGTAATGATGCAAGTGCACGACTCCTTTAAAATGTTGGTGCAGTGACTTTTTAGCGCGGCGTGATGACTTGAATTCTCACCGCGCCGACTTTTTATCTCCGCGGGATGACTTTAAATCTGTGCCAAATTCAAGCACCCCTAATCTTTTCAAAAGAGTGCGAATGATTGAAAGAAAATGGTCACATTCCCAGAGTTAAGTACAGCTAACCTTCTTGGCGATTGCAATCTGACGAATGAAGCATCACAACACTGTGACAGTAATTATTAACAACATTCTCAATCGTTGAATGGAGTTTAAATTTTCAACTATTTTTTTTATTCTCACGCAATGTTGGTTAAAAGTGTCACTCATGGGGCTTCGCACTTCATGTGGACGTGTGTGCAAATATTGCATGTGCAAATACTGAAGCCATTATTGATTTAAATGTTATTAATTTCATTGGTGCTTTGGCCCAGTTCTTTTGATTTTTTTTATGTATCAAACTAACATTTGCAACACTTTTTTAGTAATCATTTGGAAGATATGATCATTCAAATTTGAAAAGTCAATGTTAATAATTCCTTTGAAAATTATGTGAGAGAAAATATATTGTAACTTTCAGCTAATTATATTATTCATGTTAATTGTTCATTATTCTTGACAGCAAGTTGATACATTGTGGAAAGAATCTTTTGTAAACTGTTCTATGAGCTATCAAAAGTGGAGGGTGCTAACATATATTTCTGCTGTATGTGCCAGAGGACCGCAATCTAATCGATGTGTGCTGTGTCGTTGCCGTGACACGTCATGGCACCTGGGTGGTCCAAGCAAATTCAAGGGGTGGCAGTGCCCCCCACTCCGCTTCTGAATTTTAACATTTACGATGCCCCCTGATTAACTCCAACATAATTTTTCATATTCATGTATACTTCACCTGAATTGTAAAGGATCACAGTAAGTGTGTCAAATATTTGGAAACTATTTTACTCCCCACCTCCCACCCAAAACAAAAGCAACAATAATACGATCTAAATATTTTTTGCTGTGCAAGAGAAAGCACAACGAATTTGTTCATAAACAGGGGCTCTCTTAAACAGAGGTTCCTCAGTACTGGTGTACATTGTATTATTATCATCTTTTTATATGGATTTTCTTTTTTCATTGAGTATGATTGTTTGTTAAAAAAATATATTTTTTAAGTCATGGTATTTTCTACAGCCAAGTTAAGATCTCACTCGTCACAATGGGCAACATCAATATGACCCGCTATGTTACATGTATAGCTCCCAGCAGGTTGCCACAGTGATACACGTTAGAAAAGTGGTCGTATGTTCGTCAGCACTGCGTACTTGCACCTGATGAAAAGCACACACACATGATTAGAGCCCAGCGTTCAGATGTGCATTAATAATTGTGTGTGCGTGTGTGCGTGTGTGGGTGTGCATGTAGGTGCATTCGTCTCTTTACTTAGAGCAAGAAAACACAAAAACATCAACTAAAATTGTTGTATACATTTCTCTGAGATCACTGAAAGAAGGAGATTTCTCAGGAGATGTGAATGGCAAATGCACAAACAAGTGATTATTGACAGCAAAGATAGCAGCATCAAACATAAAATACACGTGAGCCATACCATACACACTAGATTCTGTATGATTGGTGATTGCATTTATCCATTTCTGAATGATGACACCTATTGATTTAAAATATTTGATTAATGATCGAGGACTGCAATGAACGATTTTAAGAATCGATTCATCTGCCAAGTAGATTAAGTGAGGAATTGGATGTTTAAGAAAATGTTTTCGTTTGCATCCCTTATTTAAGAATGACTGCCAAAATCGCAATGACGTTTTTTTTTTTCATTATAAAGTGACTTTTTTGGTCCATAATTTGCCTAGTAGGCAAAATAAGTTAATCACTGTTTTCCAAAATGAAAACAGTGTTGGTAAATGTCTTATTTTGACTCGACAATGACAAATAAGTCTGTTCATGGAGGGCCAAAGAAATCTGAGAATATGAACTGTCAAGCAGCTACAATGATAATGAATTCATTTACTTGAAGCTCTCTTTTATGTGGGGTGGCATGATTAGACAACATACTGCCTCTTACACTTTGGAAAAGGTATGTAGTGTAGATCCCATGCAAGTGTGGACTTGGGGTGACCAATTTAAAGGCATGCCCATTCTCACTTACCTCTGTCTTTTTTTCGCCCAGGTGAGCCTGGACGCCTAATCAAGAAGCAGGATCAACTCTTGTTTTCAAGAAGTTTTATCTGATATGTTTGGCGTTAAAAAAAAAGGGGGGGGGGGGGGGGCTTCCTATTCCAATCATAAATAAAAGGGAAGAGAATTGGGGTTGTCTGTTCACCTGTATGCAGCATTTAAGAAAATATCTTGGGAGTATTTTCCGACCTAACAGAGGGGTAGAGGCTCTCACTTGACTCAGAGGCAGATGTTAGCTTAAGGTTCACTTGGACATTGCTGCTGGAATTACTCAACAGTGCGGACAAGACTGGTGAGACAATCGGTCAATAAGCTCACGGGGAGGACAGTCAACTCATCTCTGACATGGAGGGAAACCTTCACAACGCGTGTTTCCGCAATATGGTTTTTGTTTTGTTTTTTTATGAAAAAAATGTGTAGCGCTAAGAGGCAGATGAAACATGGTACATTTATGATTATATTTGAAACAAATACCAAATATGCAAGATATGAATGAATTGAGGACCGATTGATGAACCACTACACACATAATTTGCAGCAATTAATGAGCAACTTTATTGGGCACTACATCAGTTACATTTGTGCACATAAAAAAAAAAAAAACACATTGAGAGTCCATGAAGCCCTTACAGCTCAACAACGGGTAGAATTTTTATGTACATCGTGCTTCCTCACTAAAAAAAAGAAAAGCAAAAAAAATAACAGACCAATTTGTAGTTGATTTTTCGTCAAACAATCTAGCAATACTCTTATACATTATAAATCTTTCTATGTTTGGGGGGGGGTCCCCAGGGCAAAATACAGCAGCATCCCTCAGAAGAACTGAAAGACAAAAGAATAAATAAATGTAAATTACTGTCAGATTTGTCTAGGGTTGTACAAACTCCACAGTGCGAAAGACTTTGTGGTTCATCAGCCATTTTGTTGACATCCTGCAGAATATACTAAAATTAGCAAAGACACGATTGCTTTCACTGTGGTCTAGTTGAGCTCCACACGTTCATGGTTCAGCACAAGTGGATTAACATATTTGCCGATCCGGCCCCATTTTAGATGGGGTTAAGGGGGTGCTTTTTTAAACTTCACCTTTACAACGCCTGCTTAGTCAAAATGGGAACAATTACTCTTAATAACACCCTAGTTGAAAAAAAAAATAATTACAGTAGGGTGTATGCTGATTATTAAATGCTGACCCCACTTACACCACGGAAAAAAATAATTATAATTAATTATAGTTGTTGCGTTTTTAGCTATCAAGCAGCACGTTGTATTCGGGAGGAAAAGATGACGATTGAGAGAGATATATAATCTTTAGCCTTCAGGGCATAGTTTATTCAATACCGCTGCTGGCCACACGTCAGGCTCCGTACAACTGCAGCTCAAAAAAAAAAAAACACACTACGAGCGCACAGGAAGGAAGTTCCAGATACGGTAGCCCAGAAGTAACCCAAATAAATACAGCGCCCTCCTATGGCACAACTCTTAGTCAGTAATACAAACATAAATAAAACTGTGGACACATCTGTCATTCACATTCAACACCCCCACTTGTTCACAGGTTCTTGAATTCAATATGAAACAAAACAAATGAACTTTCTGCTACCAATAAACAAAAACAAAATCAACGTGGGCTCTGTGTCTCATTTCAAACTCCAAAAATAACAGATTCAAACTTCTGCAGTTTCATCTTGATTACAGGTTTGGTCATAATGTCAGCCATCATATCATCCGTAGGACAGTAAACCAACGTTACTCTCCCCTCACTTACAGTGGACCTGATAAAATGGTATTTTATATCCACATGTTTAGCCCTCTGTCTGTTTACAGGGTTTTTAGCAAGAGCGATTGTTCCTTGGTTGTCCTCGTGTACAATTGGCTGTGTATACTTGTAACTGTCAATACCCTCTAGCAACTGCTCTAGGTATAAACACTCTTGTATGGTAGAAGCCAGTGCCATGTATTCTGCCTCACATGTTGAAAGGGCAACCGTAGGTTGTTTCTTAGATTTCCATGACACTGGTGAGCTGGTTTTATTGAGATATATACAGTATCCCGTGGTACTGCGCCTGTCGCTGGTATCAGATGCCCAGTCAGCATCACTATAGGCTTGTATGCCTAGTTTCTCATTGTCGTTTCTTCTGAAACATAGACCTTTATCAGCAGTGCCTTTGAGATACCTTAGAACATGTTTAACAGTAACCCACTGCTCCTCTGTAGGCTCAGCAAAATACTGTGATAGTCTGCTCACTACAAAGCTCAAGTCTGGTCTGGTACAAGTGGATAGGTATATCAGGCTGCCTACAGCCTCCCGGTACAGTCTGAAATCATCCATCTTTACAGCATCCACAGAATATTCAAGCTTCTGATCACAGGGTGTTTCTCTAGTTCTACAGTTTTGCATGTTAAAACGCTGTAACACCTTGTTAATGTACCTTTCTTGTGACATTTTTACACATCCATTTGACTGACAGAAATCGATACCCAGAAAATGTTTAAGGCAACCCAGATCTTTCATCTTAAACTTTCCTGCGAGCACCTCTTTCACTTCTCTTAGAACCATCTCATTGTTGGCTGCAATGATCAAGTCATCGACCCATATGATTATGATCACCTTTTCGTCTTTTGACTCTTTTTTATAAACACAGTGGTCGGCTGGATTTTGTGTGAACCCGTCCTCAATTAGACAGTCATGTAACACTCTGTTCCAGTTACGCCCAGATTGTTTAAGGCCATAAAGTGACTTTTCAAGCTTATAGACTAGACCATCATCTTTCTCTTCATAACCCTCTGGTGGATTCATGTAGATTTCATAGTCTATGGGCGCGTGCAAATAAGCTGTTTTTACATCCATCTGGTGTGTTAGTAGATTCTCCTGGACCGCTTTTTGTAACAGCACCCTGACACTCGTAATGTTTGCTGTGGGTGAAAACGTTTCCCCATAATCTATTCCCATCACCTGGTTGTATCCCTTAGCCACAAATCTTGCTTTGTATTTGTCTTCTCCATTTACATCACTCTTGATGGAGTAAACCCATTTACCCCCCACTGTTTTCTTGCCTACTGGTAGGGTTGTCACAGTAAATGTGTTGTTGTCGTTTAACGACTGGACCTCCTCATCCATTGCTTTCCTCCATTCTTTAGAGTTAGCCGATCTCATAGCTTCCCTAAAGGTTTGTGGAACACCACATACAGCCCTGTAACAGTAATCTACTGTAGTGTGAACCACATCATTATCACTGTCTTCAGATACATAGTCATTTAAGTGACTTGGTTTCCTCCTCTCTCTGGTCGGATACCTTTTGTTCTCAGGTTCAACAACTGTTACACTCTGTTGTGCTAGATTACCGCTAGGTGCATCCATATTTTTTACACTTGGCTCGTGAGCCTCCTCTGCGCTTTTCTTAACCTCCTGTGTGGTTTCCTTACCTCTAGGCTGTCTCACCCTGTCATATTCGTCATTTGGATTTGTCTCGCATGTTTGTGTCTGTTTCTCTACCACTGTTCTGCTTACAAACTTCACCAGCCTATGTTTAAGCACTCTGTTTATGTCTGGGTGATAAACGAAGTACGCCGGGCTGTTTTTGTCGTATCCTACAAAACGTCCCTGGTCACACCTGGAATCCAGTTTTCCCTTGTCTTGTTTATATGTGTAACATACCGAGCCAAATCTTTGCATTTTAGATAGGTTAGCCTTTTTGCCTGTCAGCAGCTGGTAAGGAGTCTGCCCTGTACGCCGGTTAAAACACCTGTTGCGTACAACCGCTGCTGTTTGTATTGCATAGTGCCATAGTGGTTTTGGTAGCTTACTCTCCACTAACATGCACCGACCCATCTCAAATAAAGTGCGCCAACCCCGCTCTGCAGTCCCGTTCTGGTGAGGTGAGTACGGAGCTGACGTCTCATGCCTGATTTTATTCTTTGTCATCAGTGTTTGAAAATCATTGCATGTATACTCACATCCGTTATCGCTCCTGAGACATAACACCTTCCCCCAAGGGGATACGTCTGCTAGAAACTTCTCAGTAGCTAACACGGTGTCACTTTTCCTTTTCAGAAAATATACAAACACTGCACCTGAGTAGTCATCAGTGAATGACTGCACATATCTGTAACCATCAATTGACTCTGTGGTCACAGGACCTGCAAGGTCTGTGTGGACTAACTGTAAGGGTGCCTTTGCTCTAGTATCAGGATCTCTGTTTCTCGTTTGTACAAACTTTCCCTGTATACATACTTCGCACTCTTGTTCAGGCCTACATGCCTTACCTTTGATTTTCATGCCATCAACCACATTTTGCAGCTTTAGAACATCATCGTAGTTGCAGTGGCCTAATATCTCGTGCCATGTTTGAATGTCATGACATGCATTACAGTTGTCAACAGTAGACTCACCCCCAGTATGCAAATAATACAACTTGTTATACACATGTATATCAAACCTGGTACCGTTCTTTGTTATCAGTGCATCCCTGCCTTCCTTGAAAACGACCGTGGCTCCTCTCGCAGTGCCTGCCTTCACTGAAAAGATATCTTGTGGGTATGATGGTATGAATAAAGCGTCTCTCAGCGTCGCCTTTTGTCGCTGTCCTTTATTGTCTATCAGGCAAACCTCAGCAAGCCCTCTCTTCTGTGCGACCCCGCTGCAACGGGTGCCGTCTGCCAACTCAACGCTGTGCTTTTCCGGTCTGAATGTGTTGTCAAAGTTTTTAAACCTGGTCACGTCGGTGATGATGTGGGACGTGGCTCCGGTGTCCACCATCAGTCCTCTCTCCTGGATGCCGCCTTCTGGCTGCTGTTGGGTGCTGATGTCGACGTCCCTCGTCTTGAACGCGAAGTCCTCGTCACCATCTCCTCCCGAGGCTTTACATGCTCCATCCTGTCGCTCTTTACTGTCCTTGTCCTTGCGCCTGCATGTGGCGTCTTTGTGTGTGTCACTACGGCAGCGACTACACCATGTCTTCTGTCGACAATCTTTAGCTCGATGGCCCTTTATGCCGCACTTGAAGCACACCATGTCTGTGTCGTCTTTCTGCCGGTCACGTCCATTTGTTTTGGTGGGCCGCCTCACACTTCTACCCTGAGTCTTCATTACACTGTCACTTGACTCAGCGCGTATATTTTCAGTTTCCTCAAAACTTCTTAGCTTAGTTTTGAAATCTGCAAACGTTATATTATCATCTGTGTGCGCTACATGTATGGCGAATGGCTTATAATTCTCAGGCAGTCCTTTCAGTATCATAGCCACAAGCAGACCATCTCCCAATGTCTCACCTGCATTCCGCAGTGCTGTTATGGCGGTTTCAGCTCTAATAATATAGTCCATAACACTCTCGTTGTCGGCCTTTTGAAGCGACGTTAGCGTGGTGTATAGGTTGATTATGCGGGGTTTTCCCTTCCCGGCATAATACTCTCTCAATATTTTTAGAGCCTTTCTTCCGTCGTTGGGTGCATCCCTCATAATCAGTGAGAGACTCTTATCATCCAAGAGTAGTATCATCTCGGCATATGCGTCTGCATTTTTCTTCTCGTCGGCTGCTCTTTGTTCATCTCCAGCCGGTTCTCTCAGGACCGTGTCCTTCAGCCCTAGTAGGTGGAAGTGTCCCAACATCTTGGTCTCCCACAGCTCATATTTTCTCTCATCTCCGTCAAATGCCAGTCGAGGCAACCTGCTTGTCCCTCGGTGATCCATGATGCTAGCCTGCTCCTGCTACGCTAGCCCGTCGGCACACTTCTCGTGTTTTCTCTACACGGTGGAAGTCGGCAAACTTTTCTCCCGAACAACTCCTGGGCCCATAACCTGTTGCGTTTTTAGCTATCAAGCAGCACGTTGTATTCGGGAGGAAAAGATGACGATTGAGAGAGATATATAATCTTTAGCCTTCAGGGCATAGTTTATTCAATACCGCTGCTGGCCACACGTCAGGCTCCGTACAACTGCAGCTCAAAAAAAAAAAAACACACTACGAGCGCACAGGAAGGAAGTTCCAGATACGGTAGCCCAGAAGTAACCCAAATAAATACAGCGCCCTCCTATGGCACAACTCTTAGTCAGTAATACAAACATAAATAAAACTGTGGACACATCTGTCATTCACATTCAACAATAGTCGCAAATAGCATGAATCTTGATTACATGACTCTTGATTGCTACCTTTTCCTACATGTCGAGATCAGTTTAATTACTTTGGTTTAAAGTAATTATTTAAATGAGATTCACAAGACCCAAACGGGGGCATATCGCCAACCAAAGAAATGCAGCTACCTTGACTTAAATTCAAAAATAAAGAAAAAATGTTAGGACTCTGCTTTCACCTGGTGGGGAAAACGGTGATTTTTATTACTGTATTCCCACCATTCATTCGTCCATGAACTGCTTAGCCTTCCAAGACATTGCAAGTTGGGTTCATGAGTTTAATTCATATGAGACACAAGTGGTGCCCGATATATAAATCATCGTTGAGAAATGGGGTGGCCAAGTCAGCCTGTTTTCGATCTTTCCCTGCAACCAAAAGACCCTTCATATAATGACCTCATCGGCCTGCTTCACGTACGAATTCTGATAACGACCCTGATTTGAGGCGGGTGTGTTGGTCGAAGGGAAACATTGAAAACAGGCTGCATTGGGGCTCTCGAGGACCGGACTTGGCTACCCCTGATTCAAACAAAGGAATGAGGGCAATAATGTCTTCAATAATTAGTTAGTCAAAGAAGTTTGGTGATGAATCGATTAATTTGATGTTTTAAAAAAAGATTTTTTCATTTCCATCTCTTTATTCAAAATAAGAATAAAATTACCCCAAACAATGCGGAAAACGCAGTAACATGCTTATCAAGGTTTTAGTGACTTGTTTGATCCATAATGTGAAAAATAAGCAAAAAATGTTGATCATTGTACTCCACAAAAAAAAGATATTTGTAAATGTCTCATTTGGATTAAACACTGTGATAACGAGTCCGTTCATGAAGGACTAAACAGTTGTGAAAATAGAAACTGTCAAGCGGCTGAAATTTGAAGGATTTGAATCATTTCAGGTCTCTATAATGAATTCATGTCTTTGAAGCTCTCTTTTATGTGGGGTGGCATGATTGTACAACATACTGTACATCAAAGCTCCCTACCCGCGAGGCCTCTCACACTTTGGAAAAGATATATTGATTCCGTGCGAGTGTGGACTTGAGGTGTCCAATTTGAGGGCGTGTTCATCCTCACCTACCTCGTTGTTTTTTTCTCCCAGGTGAGCTTGGACTCTCTCGTACGGGAGGTGATCAACAAAAAAATGCAGGAGCCCACACCTCACACTTTTGAGGACGCCCAGCTGCAGATCTACACACTCATGCACAGGGACTCCTACCCGCGATTCCTCTCCTCCAGCATCTACAAGACGCTCCTTCACGGCAACTCGCGCAGCTCCTCCGAGTCCTTGTCCAGCGCCGTCTACACGTCTCCTCGCCGACCATTTCATAGCCGACAGGTACTGTTGGGGAGGATTTGGGTTGCTGGCTCTTTTAAGGTGTCTACCGGGTACAGGGCGGTGTATCGGTAAGGATACAGGAAGAAAAGTTCGTTCAAAGGATCTTTACTCGAACAGGTGGAATGGTGAAATGATGATAATGGAGATAAACATACAGAAGTGAGGATTTATCGGCAGATGCAGAATTTTTTTGTCATGAACTCTGTACTTAAACTTAAATGCGCAACTTGGACGACTGTACGAGCGCACGACCGCATGGTGAACAGGACATCACAGACTTCCGCATACAAAAGCATGCAGTCATGTGACCCGGAAGGTACTGCAATCAAACGGTCCACGTAACTATGCAACAATAAACCACACTTGAGAATCTAGCAGACACAAATATTTGGGGCCTTTTATACAGCCGCCCCGCCAATGTGCCAGGCACATTTGCTTCAAATAAAAGGCATGTCAGCCTTTGTGGTAGTCTTCCGATGGGAGGTCTGGTAACAGCAGCAACCGAGCGACAGGACAGGTATACATCTGTCCCTTGATGTCCACCTCAGCTGATCTTATATATCCATCGTCACTACGATGAATCTTCTTCACATGACCGATTGGCCACATAGCACGGGGCAACTGTTGGGTCGGCGATCATGACGACTGCTTTCTCTAGGAGTTCAGGAGGGGATGTGTTCCACTTCTGCCTTGTTTGCAGTCCGGGGAGGTACTCTCTGATGAATCTCGACCAAAACTGGTCGGCAAGGACCTGTGAGTGGCGCCAGCGCCTGCGGCTCAGGCACTCAGTCTCTGGGTACACAATTTGGGGGAGTGATCCATCAGGCCGTCCCAGTAAAAGGCTATTAGGAGTAACGGGTCGAAATCGGCCGCATCCGCGGAAACATAGCCTAAGGGTTTTGAGTTAAGAATGGCCTCCACCTCCAATAGAACTATAGAGAGGACATCCTCATGGATAGGCTCGGTCCCTATACAGGTGCGTAGGGCAGATTTAACTGCTCTGACTTCTCGCTCCCACACTCCACCAAAGCGTGGAGCTGCCGGAGGGTTGTAGTTGAATTTGATTTTCTGTTTGGCAAGTTGGCTCTGTAGGGTTAGTCCCATACTATTAAAGGCTTCCTGCAGCTCTCTCGCTCCTCCTTTGAAATTGGTCCCATGGTCTGACCACAGCTCAAAAGGGGTTCCTCTTCTGGCAATGAATCACCTCAACGCCATCAAGAAAGCGTCAGCGTCCATACTTCGAATGAGATCAAGGTGTACTGCTCGGGTGGTCAGGTGTCAGAGAAATCTCAGAAAAGAAGACTAGGACAAGCCTAGCTGCTTAAACAGCAAAAAGAGTAACTCAGACCAGCCAAGATTGACTTTTCTATGCCGGGCATAGGGAAAAAAGCTTGGGCAAATGTAACTCGTGGGTCTTCCAACGCTAGTTTTCCCTGTCCAGCCGTCCCCCCCTGGCTTTTATTGAGCAAAAGCATAGCAGATTACAAGACACAACAAAAGAGCCAGCCGGGCGCCACCGGCAGCTGGGCCAAGGTCCCGGCTCACACTTTCGTGCGTCAACAGCTCTATCTAAGGACAGGGTCACGATGAACTAGGATTGCATAAATGGGTAACAATGAACTAAGCGCATAATGATAACAACCTAATATATGATTCCCTTCACATATCCCCCCTGATTATCATTATTAAAACACATCAAACGATGTCGAAAGCTATTGCTTGAGTGGGAAGAAAACTTCCCAAAAACCCAGTGGGAAAAAGGTAGAAACCCTTCCCAAGCAAGAGCTTGTTACAAGGAAAAAAGAAAAAGCAAAAGCTAAATTTCCTTTTGGTCCAATACATGTATATACACATCACAAACCATATCAACATCCTATGTCTAAAATCTTTTCCGTGGGTGCATCTTGAATGGTTCTGACAGTTGTTGAATCGTCGTCAGAGTCGGGGTCAGAGTCAACAGGTTGATAGTCAGTCATGGTCACGGTCACTTGCGCTGCTAACCCCAACAGCATCCATGATTTTGGTGGCACAGATCTTACACAGGGCACACCGCAGGTTATGCAGAGACATGACAGCAAGAGAATGCAGATGATGACAGAAGCAATGGCTACAGCCACGCCCTTCCAATTGCCAAAGAAGTCCTGCAACCAATGCAGGAAGGGGTTGAGCTTCAACTCCCTCTATACTGTACTTAGAGTCCTCAGTCTGCACTCCCTGAGCAGTGTCAGTGTCTCAGACAACGAGCCATTAGACAAAGTGTGTAAAGGAATAAATGCGCAACATTCACCTGATGGCAAAAGCTTGCACACGCCACCCTTTTCTGCCAGTCATGTCGAGTGCCTGTCTGTTTTGAATAGTCATAAGTGAAGTAGCATGTAGTTGTGAAGCTGTGTGTGTAGAAGGTGCGTCCGCGATATCAGTCGACGAGTATACTTTATGATTGACATCATTGAAAAAAATCGGTGTGTTTGTACACAGTCACTGGAAATAGAGCACCAAATATGGCAAATGCGAACCCGCTGCATTTGCTTTGTCAATCAATTTGTCTTTGTCAGGAATGCTCCAAGGCATGCCAATCGCATCAAAAATAGACGGAAGTTTGTCTGGTGATTGGGACTGGTGGTTTGTCAGTGTTGCATTTGGACCAATGGGTGGAGTTCTCAACACTGAAACAAACGTAGCGTTTATCGCTGTTCCTGTGATGTCCGTCTGGAGCTGGAGGTTGCCCATGACGCTGGTGGGCAAACGCTGTCTGTCTGAGGTAGGCGTTGTTGGTCGTCCGGACACAAGGGCGCCGCCCAGCATCAAGCAGCATGCTGCTCGGAGGAGTGCTGGCGGACAGGCCATTCTCCTGAGAGGGGTGTGTTTACCACAAAAACCCTTTCTTCCACTGTGGCCTTTCGTTGGTGCACCGTCCGTGCACTCGGGGGTGCTGATCCTCACTTCAAGGGACTGGCGTCGCTAGGCCCGTCAACAGGGGGTCGAAGGATCTTGCACCGCGACTGGTGGATCCACCCGTCGCGTCCTTCAACTTTCACCGCAGTTGGTGTCGCTGCGATCATCTGGAACGGGCCATCCCAGCGTTCACTGTCCCAACGAGGTCGCCAGCACCTTGAGGAACACCTGGTCTCCGATCTGGACCCGGGTTTTCTGTGGGATAGAACACACTGGCCAGTCATTGTGCTTATGCATCTCCCTTGTGCCAAACAGTCTTTTCAGGTGAACTGGAAAAGAACATCCACTAGGTGGCTGGTCATGGGTTAAGTCTGCTAGTCCGTATGGTCCTCCATATACTATTTCAAATGGTGATAAAGTTTTTCCTTCAGCGGAACAAATCTCATTTCTGTGGCCACAATAAGAATGCAATCTGGTCGCTGTCTCTTTATCACTTGCATTGTTTTTATGCGTATGGCCTTGACTGTCCCATTTGTTCTTTCAACAAGCCCTTCTGATATTCAACAGTTCTCCAACTTTAGTAACAGCTTTTTCACAAAATGCAATCAATTGTCACTTCTAATTACTCTCAGACTGCCAAATGTCAGTATGATTCGATCACACAATGCTTTGACAACTGTTTTTGCATCACAATGCGCTGTTGGGAATAAATCAACCCACTTTAAGAATGCATCTAATATGACGAAACAATATTGCTTTCCTAATGCCTTATTTGATTCAATGTCATCCATATATATCATATGAAATGCTTCGGGTGGTTCTGGAAATTTGCCTCTATGTGGTCACAAATAAACTTGCGCATTATTGCAAAAACAGATATCACAACATTTACAAAAAACAAAACATTTTTGAGTATAAAAAGTGAACCCATATGCAACTGATCATGCATATTCCACCCTGTTGAAACATGGCAAAGCTCATGTGTCAACTTTGCTGCTCATTCAAATCAAAATTTTAGTAACCATGGTTTTCTAACCGCCAATCTACTTTTTTCTTCAACATCTTGTTATGCTCCTTTATTTAGCCATTTTTGCTGCTCCAGTTTAGGAGCTGATGTTTTCCTTGATATCAAGATGGTCTGTGTGTCTTGTTCATCATGTAGTGTGTCAACGCGGCTGTCTTGTGCTTCGGCAACTGTGGGCACACCTATGACTGTTTCTTTGGCTGCTTTGTTTGCCTAATCGGTTTCCTGCTGCAATTTGGTCATTTCTTTTCTTGTTGTGGTTTGGAAGCCGCGGTTAGCCCAAAGTTGATAAAACACATGCCATACTCGCTGTCTGTCCATATTGTAACATCTTTGCTTTCAAAAATTTCACACGCTTTGATTAGCGCGGCCAATTCATCTGCTTGAGTAGCATTGAGTAATGTTAGTAGTTAATATGTAAATGTACAAATTACTGGATATTGTGAAAGAAGAAGTTTGTAAAAGGGAAATGGTCATTGATTGATACGAATTTACCGAAAGAAGGACTGACTGATGTCAATGAAAAGACAGAAATGTTTATAAGTAAAGTTTTGTGTGTGTGTTGCGTTTAATAAACGCTCAGACGAAATCTGGGAAGGATGCAGCTCACGTTGTCCTCCTTTATCCGTCACTCCTGCCTAAACAGGTAAAAATGTAATTGTTGCTGTGGCCCACCCCGCTGGACCGGTAACATGTGTGTACTGTACTTATTTAATGATACAGCAGCACATATCCATTCTCATATGTGCATCCAGAATAAGCTTAAGTAACAAAACTGCAATTTACTGAAGCAATAATTCAGTGTCTCACTCATCGATGGTGGTTTCTGAAGAACGGAAATAGCAATGACTGCAAAGTAATGATGCAAGTGCACGACTCCTTTAAAATGTTGGTGCAGTGACTTTTTAGCGCGGCGTGATGACTTGAATTCTCACCGCGCCGACTTTTTATCTCCGCGGGATGACTTTAAATCTGTGCCAAATTCAAGCACCCCTAATCTTTTCAAAAGAGTGCGAATGATTGAAAGAAAATGGTCACATTCCCAGAGTTAAGTACAGCTAACCTTCTTGGCGATTGCAATCTGACGAATGAAGCATCACAACACTGTGACAGTAATTATTAACAACATTCTCAATCGTTGAATGGAGTTTAAATTTTCAACTATTTTTTTTATTCTCACGCAATGTTGGTTAAAAGTGTCACTCATGGGGCTTCGCACTTCATGTGGACGTGTGTGCAAATATTGCATGTGCAAATACTGAAGCCATTATTGATTTAAATGTTATTAATTTCATTGGTGCTTTGGCCCAGTTCTTTTGATTTTTTTTATGTATCAAACTAACATTTGCAACACTTTTTTAGTAATCATTTGGAAGATATGATCATTCAAATTTGAAAAGTCAATGTTAATAATTCCTTTGAAAATTATGTGAGAGAAAATATATTGTAACTTTCAGCTAATTATATTATTCATGTTAATTGTTCATTATTCTTGACAGCAAGTTGATACATTGTGGAAAGAATCTTTTGTAAACTGTTCTATGAGCTATCAAAAGTGGAGGGTGCTAACATATATTTCTGCTGTATGTGCCAGAGGACCGCAATCTAATCGATGTGTGCTGTGTCGTTGCCGTGACACGTCATGGCACCTGGGTGGTCCAAGCAAATTCAAGGGGTGGCAGTGCCCCCCACTCCGCTTCTGAATTTTAACATTTACGATGCCCCCTGATTAACTCCAACATAATTTTTCATATTCATGTATACTTCACCTGAATTGTAAAGGATCACAGTAAGTGTGTCAAATATTTGGAAACTATTTTACTCCCCACCTCCCACCCAAAACAAAAGCAACAATAATACGATCTAAATATTTTTTGCTGTGCAAGAGAAAGCACAACGAATTTGTTCATAAACAGGGGCTCTCTTAAACAGAGGTTCCTCAGTACTGGTGTACATTGTATTATTATCATCTTTTTATATGGATTTTCTTTTTTCATTGAGTATGATTGTTTGTTAAAAAAATATATTTTTTAAGTCATGGTATTTTCTACAGCCAAGTTAAGATCTCACTCGTCACAATGGGCAACATCAATATGACCCGCTATGTTACATGTATAGCTCCCAGCAGGTTGCCACAGTGATACACGTTAGAAAAGTGGTCGTATGTTCGTCAGCACTGCGTACTTGCACCTGATGAAAAGCACACACACATGATTAGAGCCCAGCGTTCAGATGTGCATTAATAATTGTGTGTGCGTGTGTGCGTGTGTGGGTGTGCATGTAGGTGCATTCGTCTCTTTACTTAGAGCAAGAAAACACAAAAACATCAACTAAAATTGTTGTATACATTTCTCTGAGATCACTGAAAGAAGGAGATTTCTCAGGAGATGTGAATGGCAAATGCACAAACAAGTGATTATTGACAGCAAAGATAGCAGCATCAAACATAAAATACACGTGAGCCATACCATACACACTAGATTCTGTATGATTGGTGATTGCATTTATCCATTTCTGAATGATGACACCTATTGATTTAAAATATTTGATTAATGATCGAGGACTGCAATGAACGATTTTAAGAATCGATTCATCTGCCAAGTAGATTAAGTGAGGAATTGGATGTTTAAGAAAATGTTTTCGTTTGCATCCCTTATTTAAGAATGACTGCCAAAATCGCAATGACGTTTTTTTTTTTCATTATAAAGTGACTTTTTTGGTCCATAATTTGCCTAGTAGGCAAAATAAGTTAATCACTGTTTTCCAAAATGAAAACAGTGTTGGTAAATGTCTTATTTTGACTCGACAATGACAAATAAGTCTGTTCATGGAGGGCCAAAGAAATCTGAGAATATGAACTGTCAAGCAGCTACAATGATAATGAATTCATTTACTTGAAGCTCTCTTTTATGTGGGGTGGCATGATTAGACAACATACTGTACTGTGCATCAAAGTTCACAACCCGCGAGGCCTCTTACACTTTGGAAAAGGTATATAGATCCCCTGCGAGTGTGGACTTGAGGTGACAAATTTAAAGGCCTGCTCATTTTCACTTACCTTTGTCTTTTTTTTCTCCCAGGTGAGCCTGGACTCCTGCGTACAGGAGGTAATCAAGAAGCAGGATCAATTGTTGTTTTCAAAGAAGTTTTACCTGACATGTTCGGCGTTATCTTCTGCCTTTTTAAAACCTCTCAGAAATTTAAAAAATGTCAAGTCTTTATATTTGAATTTTGGAAATGTTGAAATCTCTCGCTTTTTTAAACTTCACCTTTACAACACCTGCTTAGTCAAAATGGGAACAATTACTCTTCATAACACTCTAGTTGAAGAAAAAAAATAATTACAGTAGGGTGTATGCTGATTATTAAATGCTGACCCCACTTACACCACGGAAAAAAATAATTATAATTAATTATAGTCGCAAATAGCATGAATCTTGATTACATGACTCTTGATTGCTACCTTTTCCTACATGTCGAGATCAGTTTAATTACTTTGGTTTAGAGTAATTATTCAAATGAGATTCACGAGACCCAAATGGGAGCATATCACCAACCAAAGAAATGCAGCTACCTTGACTTAAATTCAAAAATAAAGAAAAAATGTTGGGTCTCTGCTTTCACCTGGTGGGGAAAACGG
>NC_142370.1:17609062-17611562 GCF_059441005.1 Hippichthys cyanospilos
TGACTAACCTCCGTCAGGCTCAATAAAAGAATGTCTCATGAGAAAGTCCAAGACCACCATGGCACTGTTGGGTTTGAAATCTTCAGTGGCCACAAGTTCTTTCACCTGGTCTTTCGCACAAGATCCATCCACAAGGAAATACAACCTCATCTTTAGAACCCAAACTGTTGAGGGTTGCCCTTTTGGACATGGTTAATTACGGGAAATGCAAGTTATATGCTGACCTTCTCTATGGGCAGAAGATAGAATTCCTGCACTTCTCCATCCCCAACTCTGGGCTTGAAGGCAGGAGGAAGTTCCAGGTCAAACACAAACTGACTTTCTGAAAACACCCCCTCTCCGTCTTCGTAGGTGTAGCTAGTGAACAATTTATCAATCAATGGCTCATTTGTCATCACTGTCAAATACAGAGTGGAGTTTCTGTGGGCTAAAAATACATCACATGATCAAAATATTTTGAGGACTGCTGTTTTTTTTTTTTTTTGCTCAATTCAATCAAGTTGATGCAATATACAGGATTTTTTGTTGTTGTTTTACATCAATTTTCGGTACCTTCTACAACGAGGGAGATCTTAAGTGGCCCATTCCATGACGACCATAGTATTAAGATTTTGCAAAATTAATCAAAAGACAGTGTTTCATATTGTTATGCACAGTATTTTGATCATGACTAAGTTTGGTTTAGATCATTTAACTATGTTGAAAAGGGTCTGCGATACACGTACCTTACTGTGGATACAGGGAGGGCCTTTTCAGCAAGCGCTTCGGGGATACATGCCTCTTCCTGACATTCTTTCACAAGTGTATGCTTGATGCTCATGCCAGCAGCCAGACCACCTGCTGCCTTCATAAACACAAGGGTCATCCAAAGAATAATCAAGAACAGTTCCTTATCTACAGCAGTCATTTTGGCATATTCAACAGAAAATGTCATCTAAGGCCTTCTCTTATGCATTTTGTTGAATTACATTTTGTTTTTTCATTAGTTAAGTGTTATTTGCATGAAAATGACTTCACAGCTGCTCAGGTAATGACCAATCACAGTTCACCTGTTTTCTGAGTTTGGTCATGTGACGTTAACAAGCAGAGCCGTTCTTGTCATTGACTGAAGCCTGAGCAAAATTGTCGCCCCCTGCGATGGATAAATATGTATGGATTGAGCTGCTGAATTCATAGACCACAAATACGCTATTAAGAGTATTGGGGCTCCATAGGATTTAATTGCAGTTTTTCCTCTATGATTTTTTTTTCCCCCTCAGGAGCGAGGGCAGGTGTTCTAGCGAGCTTGACGGACATTTGTCTATAACAAGCGGTAGTCGACAAAACAGGTCAATTATTTTATATAACTTGACTGGAAAAGAGAGTTTTGTTTATAAGTGAATGTTATTCTGTTCAACGCAGAAGAGCCAGCTCTTATTGCGGTCCTACGGTCCTCCAACGCAGTATTTCCCAACGAGGGGTACCTGAGCACATTGCGGGGGATATTTAGAAACTCATTCAAGTTCAGATGTTTGATGAAAACAAAACTGTTCTTGTTTAGTGTTCCTTTTTAAAGGAGGCAAATTTAAAAGTGCTTCAGTCATTTTGTAATGTCATAAAAATTAAAACTACCAAAAGCATGTCGAATCCAACTGCATTTTGAATGCACCAAGATAGCGCCTAGTGCTAACACTGGAGAATAGCATGCCCTATTGACTAGTTCTCTTAGTGTCCTTAATTAGATTGAATATGATTTGTTTTAATGGTAATGTGTGTTGATAGCAGTTCTGTGATGTGGAGCAATAAAAATGGAGTCGCTATGATTCAAGTGACACATTCTGCAACCACAACTACAAAGGTCAACTTCAAAATAAAAGTGTACTATGGCTATTGCATTGTCGTCCACGTATTATTTGCTGTGTATATTTTGCACTTGGCATTCGCAGCACACCATTGGCGTGTGACATGACGTTGTTGAAGCTTCTTTGTTAGGTCTATTTTTGCAGTGTGTATCAAAAAATATATGATTGATGTCACATCCCTATACGTAAATAGTACAAATGAAAACAAGTACTCGCACCATTCGATCAGATTAAATTTACACCAAAGCACACTGTATAGATGGACACATTTGAAGGGAAATTGGTTGCAGCGTCGAGCCCTGGAAGAAATTGATATAAGTTGCAGCTAAGCTTTAGGAGCAGCGGGACGCTGGGTAAGACCATATTTTAAGAAATTTCTAGGGTTGACTTAGCTTTAAATGAGGACAAGCACCAAAGAAAATGGATTACTATTTCTAGGTGATCCGTTTGTGCTCACCATGTTGTCAAGTAGTCCAGGATAGGTCTGCTTAGTGGGAGAGCGTCGTGCTAGCCACATACACACATCACCGCGCTCACCAACTGTGTAACCATTGATATGGACTCCATAGCGCTTCACCCCAAAAAGGCCTGTTGGACAGTAGAATGACTAACGAGCATCAGATGGTACACACACAGCAATGCGACTGGGTGACTTACTG
>NC_142370.1:18936562-19014062 GCF_059441005.1 Hippichthys cyanospilos
AAGTAACAATAAATAAAAAATTATTGAAAATTAAATAATCAAAATCAGCCATCACTTTTGAATTGCTGATTAACATAATTATTTTAAAAAACAAACTAATGAAACAGGCCTGGACAAAAATGATGGTACCTCTATAAAAGATTGAAAACTATTTGACCAGACTGACATGATTAACTCAGGTGTGTCCTTTAATTGACATCTCAGGTGTTTCCAAACTCATAATCAGTCAGTCTGCCTATTTAAAGGGAGACAAGTAGTCACTCTGCTGTTTGGTGAAAAGGTGTATACCACACTGAACATGGACAACAGAAAGCAAAGGAGAGAATTGCCCCAGGACATCCGAAAAAAAATTATAGACAAACATCTTAAAGGTAAAGGCTATAAGACCATCCCTAAACAGCTTGAAGTTCCTGTGACAACAGTGGCTCATATTATTCAGAAGTTCAAGACCCACGGGACAGTAGCCAACCTCTTTGGATGTGGCCGCAAGAGGAAAATTGATGACAAATTGAAGAGACGGATCTATATATATAATATATATATATATATATATATATATATATATATATATATATATATATATATACAGTGGGCCCCCGGGTTACGAACTTAATCCGTTCAGCGGCTACGCTCGTATCTCGAATTGCTCGTATAGCGGGCAATCCAGACCCATGTTAATTCGTGAATGCGTGCAACGCGCGCAGAAGCCTTAGGTAAGATCATCACGCTGTATACATATATTAATATTAATTGACATAATCTACTGTACAGTCGCATTAAATAACAAATACAAAGGAAAAATGACTTTTACCTTTGGAAAGACGTGACTTGTGCTGAGATACGCAGAGATGAGCAGAGATGAATGCTCGAAGTCAATACGGTAAATCAGATATGCTATTGGTCTTACAGTGTCAAAGTAACTTTTTCAGTCAGGGTTTTCTCTACTTCCTTCCATCCCAACCAGCTGTGCCATCAAGCTAGATAAAGGCGTTCGGCCAATAGCATATCGGCACTTCTGTGATTGACGTGTGACGCCGGCCAATAGCATCTCCGTGAGTGAGACCGGGTGACCTTAATCGACCAATAGCATATTGGCGTCTCCTTGACTGACTGATAATTATTCGCACTTTTTTTTTAAACGGTTGGAATGTATTGACATCTTATTGATTAAAACACATTTAAACCTGTGACGATTTTTTGTCCTGCAATCGGCACACTTAATTTCATGTCAGCTGTTTTTCCCGACGTGAATTGAGCTGGGTGGAGGCGGAGGGGAGGTTGTATGTGTTGTATTTACTAGGCACCACACTTATGGCTTGTTCGAGCGTCAGTTCACCGTTGGTTACAATTCACAGAATTACAAGAATGGCGCTGTCCCAAAGCATGTCGGGAGGTCGCCGACTAACATGACATGCAATTTCGTCAATCAACCATTATTTGGCACTGTAATACCAACTGTAACAGGGTGCAGAGATTTACCTCTTGAGCTAATACGGCAACGCATATAGGCTATTGGTCTTACAGTGTTACAGTAACTCTTTCAGTCATGGTGCAAATCACGGAGATACTAAAACATCATCCTCTTATTTCTTCCTTTACCGCTGCTAGTAATTTTAGAAGCTATGTCTAACAGATAAAGTTTGCAAAGTCTTCAAAACATTCCGTTTTTCACTCATTTTGTCTACTTCCTTCCATCCTGTCCCATCAAGCTAGATAAAGGCGTTCGGCCAATAGCATATCGGCATTTCTGTGATTGACGTGTGACGCCGGCCAATAGCATCTCCGTGAGTGAGACCGGGTGACCTTAATCGACCAATAGCATATTGGCGTCTCCTTGACTGACTGATAATTATTCGCGCTTTTTTTTAAACGGTTGGAATGTATTGACAATTAATTAAAAAAAAACACACATTTAAACCAATGACAATTCTTTGTCCTGCAATCGGCACATTTAATTTCATGTCAGCTGTTTTTCCCTTTAGCTGTACAAACACTACACTTAAATGGTAATATATTTAGACACCGTGAGTGAGACAGTCAGTGTGAGATTGTAAGACCAATAGCGTTCACGTTACCGCCATAAGTATCTGTTAATGATTGTCGATGACGCAACTGCTGAATATGTTGACGCAGTTAGGCGAGAACATTTCTACATGCTCAATGGCTGGTTTGTCGGAATGCTCGCAAGACGAGAGGTTTGCTCGTAAGCGGAGGACAAAAATCTCCCTGATCCACGCTCGTAAGGCGAATTGTTCGCAAATCAGGGTGCTCGTAAGCCGGGGGCTGACTGTATATAGATATATATAGATATATAGATATATATAGATATATAGATATATATATATAGATATATATAGATATATAGATCTATAGAGATATATATAGATAGATATATAGATAGATATAGATATATATTATACATATATGTGTGTGTATATATATATATATATATATATATATATATATATATATATATAGATAGATATAGATACAAGTATATATATATATATATAGATATATATTATATATATGTATATATATATAGATAGATACAGATATATATATATATATATATACATGTACATATATATATATATATATATATATATACATGTACATATATACATATATATGTACATATATATATATATATATATATATATATATATATATATATATATATATATATATATATACTGTGTATATATATGTGTATATATACTGTGTATATATATGTGTATATATACTGTGTATATATATATATATATATATATATATATATATATATATATGTATATATATGTATATATGTACATATATATGTATATATATGTATATATCACTGTATTTCCATTCATTTCGATGAGGCAAGATAATTTGACATACCAGTGTGGTCGTGAAATGTATTACACTTGCAACTCAAAGCTCCACAAGGCGACATTTGTTATTTTACCTTATACTCTTTTGAGGAAAGTGTAAAGGACTGTTGTTAACACTGTTGTGTCTTGTCTTTTCTCAAGATTTCTAAAGTTTTCTGAATCCACCTATACGCCTCCCGGATACATATCGGAAATGGAGCGTGTTGGAAAACAGGGCAACATTGTTTTGGTGTCTGGCTTGAAAACAGGACAGGCTAAAGTGAAGGCCAAAATCCAAGAAGCACTGTACCACGTAAGTTAAATATTTTTTTCCAGCACAAATTCAAATGCATTGCTTGAGTGTCAGACAGCCTCCAGGATTTCCTCGTGTAAGACGAGAAGAATTTAAATTGTGGCCTCTGTGTGACCGCATACCTCCACTGATTCATGGATCTAAAAATAACTGGATGGGATAATCATTCTTCACTACCTGAATTATAATTTCACAGGTTTATGGCTGCTATATGGCAATCATAAAATAAAAGTTAACTTGAGATAAATGCTCTCCATAAGAATGGGAAAAGATCCGAGTAATGTATGGTGAGAAACAGTGAACATGTTGTGATGGTGTGAGAATGTTTAATCCTTTGAAAATTGTAGGTATTTGTCAATTATATTTATTTCTGAAGTTTTAAAGTATAGCTTGTTTTGATTTGCCTACTTTAAAATATGATTTAGCTGTAGGATAACGGAGTCATTAATGCATTGCTATTATTATTATTGTTATTAAATCTCCCAGCTGTGTTAAAAATGTTTATGGCATTCTATCAAAATAGCATAGGAAATTACAGTGCACTTAACATGTACTTTTGACATGCTTTTCGGAAACGTTCAGTTTTGGGTTTGAAGAAGCGGTTTAGTCTCATGCAAATGCTGAGTATAGCTTCCTTAACCACAGCAAAGTCCTGCTATTCTTTTGGTCATTTTTTTTCATACTGTTTCAAAAGCGAACTAGTTTTGGTATTGATGAAGAAGACTTAATTGACTTAATCGTGATACCTATGCTGCAGGGTGTAGATGCAGCTGAGGTTAAACTACTGATTTTGGAAAACATCTTGCTGAGCCCCGCACATGACGTCTACCTCCTGGTCGGAACGTCAATCCGATACCAAGTCCTCAAGATCAGGCAGGGCTCGATAACCAGTAAGACCGTTGAGTGGAGCTTGCGTTTGTATGCCAGAGTAAATCTGAGAAGGTATATTCCTATTTCCCTGTGTTTTTCAAGAGCTTTCAATGCCATGTGACCAATATGAGCTACACCTTCAGAACAGCGTGGTCAATGTAAATGGGAACCCAGATGTTGCCGTCGCCCGTCTGGATCAAAGAACTTCCACAGTTACAGCTATTCAACTAGGACACATCAATGTTGTACTCGACCATAAGAGTATCCTTTTGAAATATTCTTGCCTGCACTCTGATGAATGCTTCATATGCTGAGGGGCTGTGCTTGACCATGACCCCTTCCACTGCTAATGTACAGTCTTGCTTGTGTTGTTGGCTTGCACTGGAGCTGCTTGGCTTGTAAGCCGGGTGAGCTTCTAGCAGAGAAGTTCCAGTCATTACAGTCAGACTAGTAAAAAAAAAAAAAAAAAAAAAAAGCATGAAGGAAAAAAAATAAACATTAGTTACTTCTGAGTAAAAGTCACATTTTTTTTATTTTGATAGACTGTACACTACCAGTATGTCAATGCTTTTAATCTGAGTGCACTCTTCTTTATAGATCATTTGATGGCCAAAGTGTTCCTTAGACTGAGTTTAAAAAAAAAACAAAAACTAAAAACTTTATTTAACCAGGAAGGAATCCATTCGGATGTTCATCTCTTTTGCAAGAATGACCTGGAGAAGAGTTTACAAAAAGCAGATTCGAACAGCGAGATCAGAATTCAATGAAAGTTCAGAAGGATGAAAAAGAATAAAGTAATCATCCAAAGAAAATAATAATCATGATATTGAAATTGTAAACAAAAAATACTGTAGCTGTGGTGACCAGAGCAATAAAAATGTCAATAACAGTCCTTTAATTACAAGAAAAGCTGGTGACAAGGATGTTGGAAATAGCATTCTTGAATTGAACAAAAGGAATGAGAGAGCTTAGTTTCAAGTGGGCTCACAGATTGTTCCATGTGAATTTGGAGCATTCGTATCCAGGGAGAGTACCTGAAACAGCTTTTTAAGTCACGTAATACCAGTGTGATATTGTAACAGTGTTTTATCTGTGTGTGAGTGAAAGATCGGAGATGCCAATGTTCTACATTAAAAAAAAAAACAAACAAACATGACTGTTTACATTACTTGGTGCACACAAACCACTGGAATGAGTGTGGACACTAATTTGTGGCCAAATCAGAAACCTGAGGGCCGGTTACATTATTCTCATGAAATCCTAACATCTATGTAAACAAATTGTACTCACTTTCTCTGGAAATTGCAACACTCAATGCCCTCTACCTATGTGTTTTTTATTATTATTATTATTATTATTATGGTCTCATCAACAACTTGCATGGTCAGTTTTTTCAGAATGTGTTTGTGTCTCTTCCCCAAGAGAAATTTTAATCATATTATTGTATCCCTGTCCATTCTGTTGCACCGATCTCCACCCTACAGTTGAGTTAAAGGGAAGCAGCTCTATATTTGATTACCTGGCTGTCCATTATAGCGCCACAGCTCTTTATGGGCTACAAATGATATTTTTAATGTGGACCTTATGTCGACAGTATAGTAGTAACAATGTTCACCCTTATGTCATGGTAAGGTAGAGTCTTAACACACTAGTAAGTTGTTACACGTGTCCCTCTTCTTTGTGCCCTATTTTAATTTTTGAGCTGTCTGTCCAGCCATAACTCTCTGCATGCTGCTGCTGCACAGTGTCAATTGTATTTTTCCTTAAAAATATTGTTCAGGTCTTCGAATGCAAGGAGTGTCTCGTCTTCCCAATAGCACTCTGTTTGTGGTGGAAGCCGGCTACTTGGGTTAGTTCAGCCGCTCGCGCCCAGTGATCTTTTTTTTTCATTTACTTATTTTTTAAAGCGATTACGAGAACGGCCTTTTTCAAACCCGTGTATTTGACTTAGGTTTTAAAATTCATCCTGGAGAGAGGTGGGTTCTGGAAACGGGTCGAGAGTATGATATCTCGATTGAAGTATTTGATAAATCTGGCAACAAACTCTACCTCTCTGATGTAAGTACAATATTATATACTTTTTTCAATCCTACAAGATGTGAATTTCTCAGAAATTATACATATTTTAGACAAGCAAAGATTGATTCTTTGCACACCATTGTATTTTCACGTTTCGATTAAAATGTCACATTAAACGACTCATGCCCCCGAATCCTGATAATGAACGACGTGTTGGTGACGAAAGCTGTTACCGGTAAAAATTTTTCCCCTTAACGGGTAGACAAATATGATGTGAGAGACACTTTTAAGTTCCAGTCGCTGTATTAGCTTCCATTTTTTTTCTCAAGTCTCGATTTAGTGCGCGGGGGAAACAAAAATGAGTGGTATTTTTTGTTTCCTTTTTCGCAGCCATATGAAGCAGACATATCGGCAAAGTTCAAATCAATTGCATTGTTATCGAATGCGTGGTTTTCTCGCTAACGCCGTACAATCAAAGTGGAGCAAAATTAACCGGAAATAAATTTGAGATGAACTAACAAGATCAGAAGTACGTCAAGGAGCCGACGCACGTAAGAGTATTCTACACCTTAATGTTAATTACTTGACGTTCGTAACGTTTTCTTTTACTCACATATTAGGCCGTTTATAACGTTTGGCGATTCTAACGTTTGTTTTGCTCACATATTACATACATTCATTTACAGCTGGCAGCTTTACTGTGGACATATTTCATAGAATGCTGAATGCACAGTTAATGAGGTTGCTTTTACCCCTCTTTTTTGGGCAGAATATACGTATTGACGCAGTTTTTCCTCCGGAATACTTTGATATTTTGAAATCATCCCAGAATGGATCTTATCATAGGGTCAAAGCTGTCAAAGATGGCCAAAGCGCCTTTGATGCTACTTTAAGAGCAGTTGAAGATGAAGTAAGTTTGGTTTATATGTGTTCACATTTTAATTCACAATGACAAGTGTGTTAACCTTTTGTTCACCCCTAAAAATTCTGTGGCAAGTCTGCTGATCTTTTCCTGCATCTTCTCTTCTGCTTTTAGAAGGGTGGGGTCCACCCACTCACCAACCCAGTTCACAATGAACAGGATGTGGAAATATATAACCCTATCGTTCTCAGTCCCAGTATTCTCGCGTTCCCATGGCAACCCAAGGCTGGCGCTTATCAGTACACAATTAAGGTATAGTTCTCGAGTGAGCAAGATGATGAAAGATTTGAAAGCAAAGCCGTTCCTATTCAAGGTTGAGAGGCGCGTATAACAGTTTGCTTAATGCTTTGGATAGGCTACAGGCGGCAGTGGAAATTTTAGCTGGTCTTCTTCCAACACAAGTGTGGCCACAGTGACGGTCAAAGGCGTGATGACAACAGCCAGTCACATTGGTGTCAGTAAAATTATTGCTCGTGACATGCGCAACTCACTCCACTTTGGGCAAATGAAGGTACGTAATGTGATTCTGCCAAGTATCATGGATGATCCATTTAATTTACTATTCATCTTCAAGTTTCATTATAAATACAAAAAATACTGTATGGATGTCAGCCCTGTGATTTAGTGTCTTTCAAGGTGTTTTATTTTTTAACTGCATTTTATCATTGGGAAAAATGGTCTTCAAAGATCTTTTGTTACTGTTATGCAAACTTACCGGTTGATGTTTGAGAAAGGCTTACATTGACAGTTTAACTTAACATTTTTCATCTTTGTTAGCATCAGCTGTCTTTCTTAAAAAAGCCAGCACATTAAAAATATACTATCCTCTTGATGTATACTTCTTGTTTGGTTGTTCAGTAGTTGTTTTCAATAGTAGTAATAGTAATTTTGTCGATGGATTGAACAACACAAATTTGATGGGAATGAAAAATCCTAGTCAAAATGTCCAAACATGAGACAATCAGTATGAAATATTCCATACTGTACTTTCTGCATTTTTTTTTTTTTTTGCCTCTCCATTTTTCAATTAACATCAAATAAACAATACTGCATTTTTGAAAGTTATTTTACATTCCGGTTAGGATGTCCGCCTCACAGTTCAGGGACCCAAGTTCAAATCCACCTCGTTCCGGCCTTCCTGTGTGGAGTTTGCTTGTCCTCCAGAGCTCACTTGGTTTCTCTCCTGGTACTCCATATTCCTCTCACTCTACAAAAACATGCATGGCAGGTGTATTGGACATACTAAATTGCCCTTAAGTGCGATTGGGTGCGTGAATGGTTGTTTGTCTCTCTATGCCCTTCAATTGGCTGGCAACCAGTTCAGGGTGAAAATGGGTGGATTTTACATTCCTTCTTCTAATAGGTCATATAGCCATTTTTACCTTTTTTTTTTTTATTGTCTCACTGAAGTTGAGGTATCATCAACTGTAACTTTGTGTGCTGTGCGGTGTCATCTCCAACTTTGACACTCATCATTTTGAACAAATGTGTATTTCATTAGGTATACGTCGTTGAACCTGTGGCAATGGACTTTGCTCCCTGCCAAGTGGAGGCCCGAGTGGGCATGGTTCTAGAGCTACCGCTCCGTATATTTGGCCTACTAGAGGAAAAAGGAATGGAGCGCGTCATGTTGAGTGACTGCTCCCACTTTGACCTGCAGGTTGATGAGGAAAGCCAAGGTGTCTTTCAGCAGCTTGAAGGCAAGTCTACAAATGCGTTCTGATGTGACGCAGCTGCTTCAGCGCATGAAAATAAATTTGCCTGTTTTGCCGCCGGACCGCTGAATGACGAGAAAGCTTTTAGAAACGACGGACTAAACCTGACAGAGCGATAGATTTCGTCTGTCATTTACATCCGTCACTGTAATCATCAGCTGTCATCCTGGTTGAATCATCCAGTTTTCTGAGAAATGTTGAAACTGCTTTACAAATGACACAGAAAATTCAAACCCAAGTTTTGGTTTCATTTTAGCTAGCATTTAACATATTTAATAACCTCTTAGAATTGAAGTGCAAATTGTCTGCCTCATGAAATACTTCTATAAACAAATGTAGCATAATAGATGAAGTGTAAACTTTAAACCTTTTTCAACATTGTCAAAGATAAATATTGCAACTTGTACTACTTTGGATACAGACAAAAACATATGGATAAGGTGCTGCCAATTTCTTTGAATACATTCTACACATTGACAATAAAGGAATTCTATTCTAGGCAAGTCCTGAGGTGTGTGCCTGTATCACGGCACCCCTCAATTTTTAAATGCATTTTTGGCAAGGAAGAGCAGCCTGTCTACTGCCTCTGGCTTGAGGCATAATCCTGCATGTGACAATTCCGCCCCAGTCTTTCCCACAGTGTATACCAAGCAGTGTCAAATATAGGGCCCTTGGGCGGGTTCTGTTTCACAAACAGGTGTAAATGGCCCGCAAGATTATTTTGAAATGTCTAAATATTAGCTGATTCTTTTCTTTAATAAATGAAAACCTTAATGTTTTATGACGAATAGTAATGTGAATGTTTTATGACTAAGTGATGTTGTGCTTGTGTGTGTGTGTGTGTGTGTGTGTGTGTGTGTGTGTGTGTGTGTATTTTTTTTTAATAAAATTTAAGGCATGTATTACTTGTTTATAAATAAGGATACATGGAAAATGTGGAAAATCCACTTCCATAGATTAGGTTATGGGCCTTGCTGATTTTTTTTTGTCCTGTCGGTATTTTATTATAAGAGTAAAATATAAACATGCCAAAGAAGTTATAATTATGACCAAACGCCTACGATTTATAGTAATCTATAGTAACACACATTTATAGCACATGTTATCAATGTATTTCTGCAGTACTAGATTGTTAATTCACGAGAAATGATACAATGCAAGCTATCTTGTTGACAGTTGGCCCAGCACTTGCTTGGTGTGTAAGTAAAGTTGCTAAATGCCACTAGAATTCTGTAGATAGGTGTGTAAGGAACCGCTGGGATGCCATTTCACGTTATTGCGACGATTCCTATGCCCACCGCTATTTTTTTGTTAAAGCTGTGGGACATATTGTCCCAACGGGCGTCAAAGGGTTAAATAATTTTGACACCCCTAGTATATACATATGGATGCTTGATCTTTAGTGATGCGCAACATGATCACTTCCATGATCACTTTCTATTGTGTCCCTTTCTGATCATACATGTTTCCTTGTGTGAAGGACTCCTCAATGAGCTCCTTTTTAGCGGCAGTTTGTTGGTTGATGCGGTCTTTTTTCGCTTGCAAAGCTTGACAATTTACAAACTCTGATAGGTACCTCTCTTGTTTGTGCCTGTCTTTTGTTTGTTGTACTGCTGCCTTTTGCCCAGGCCTACATTAGAGTACAGCGGTATAAACAGTCAAAATAGAAAACAAGCTAGGCCTGGGCCATAATATCTTTTATTTTTTTGTTACGTGTGATTTTAAAAATAATAAAATCGATAGTTTCCGCCTTCCTCCTCTTGTTTTCATCACAGCTAAGGAACGTGAAGAGTTTGTTCCTCAGACAGGAGTTATATTGTCAGTGGTTTAGGTTTGCAGCGACAAATGTTGAATAATTATCACTACGCTGCAATGTTTGTTTAAAGCTCGTTGCAACAAATGGCAGCAGCACAACAAACCTGAGTAAGTAAAATGTCAAGTTTTGCGAAGGGAACAAGACCATGTCAACCAACAAACTCCCGCCAAAAGCAGTTTGCTGTGGATAGGTCATTTACACAAGGAAGCATGTATGATATGATTGGGGCACGATGGAGAGCGATCACTGAAGTGCTATATATGATAGAAAAGACTGGGGCCCAATTGCTACATGCAGCAAGGCATGCCTCGATCCAGAGGCTGGTCTTCCTTGCCAAAAATGTAAAGAGGGAAATCTCAGGTCTTGCACAGAATACCTTTGTCATTGTATGCAGTCCTGGCCAAATGTTTTGAGAATGACACAAAGATGAATTTTTACATTTTTTATGAAGGCAGGGATTTTCTTCAATTAATTGAAATGAATTGCAAAGACCCTTTTTGCCCTGAAAATTACCCCCCCCCCCCCACCACCACCACCACCACACACACACACACACACACGCACGCACGCACACTCATTTGAACTGCAATTCAGCCCTGACGCAGAAGGACCAGCTGACATGTCATTGATTCTCTCCTTAACACGGGTGACAGTATTGATGAGGACAAGGCTTCAGATCATTTTGTCATGCTGATTGAGTTTGAATAACAACTTTAAACGGAGAGTGGTGCTTGAAATAATTGTTCTTCCTCTGTTATAATGAGCCCCTTTCACACCAAAAGTCCAGGAGCTCGAGCCGGGTCCAGAGGCGGAGACCCGAGTTGCAACTAGGAGCTCAAAGGTTCCGAGTAGAGGCTTTGCAGAAGCTCCCCTACCCGGAACGTTTTTTGGTGTTGACGGAAAAGGGAACTCAACGCTACCAGTTTACATTGAAAGAGTTCATGCTGTGTGAAAGGGGCTATGGTTACCAGCAAGCATACATGTGCAGTCATCATTTTGATACACAAAAAAGGGCTTCGTGGGCAAATATTTTGCTGCTAGTAAGATTGTGTTGAAATCGAGGAGACCGTTTCATCTGCTGTGAAGAAGGCTTAAGGGAAACCAAGTAAGTCCCATCAAATACCAGGAACCTTTCTTAACGTTAAATCAGAAGTGGAATCAGGTCTCAGGGCAGAGCTCCTCAGGAATGGTCTCTGTCTCTAATGCATGTTTATTCATGTCTCTTTAATTATTTTAATTCCATATGTCATAGTAACATCTAACAAAATAGATATATAAACACAGAAGCAGTAAATTATGTGAAAACCAATACTAAGCTCAAAACACTATTGTACAAGAAAGTTGGCATCACCTTATCCAAATAGTTATGTTTGTATCCTAAGAGGCACAACTTGCAATGTTTAACGTGAACGTTTAAACAAAAATAATTTGCAATTTATCAATCGCATACAATGTGTTATTGTGCTACATTTAATGAAGTATTTCATGCATGACACTATAATTCTAAGAGGGACTCGCTAAAAAAGAACTTGTTTTGAATTTTCTGTCATTTTTAATTCAGAACGAGCACTTTTTGTTATAAGAAGATAGAGGAATGTGTCTGATGTGATTCATTGCAGGTGTTCATACATTTGTTTTTTGTTTTTTTCTTTGACACGTATCATTCTGCATTGCAGGTCAACTGGCTCCAAGCCAGGACCACTGCTGTGGTTTGCGAGCCAAAGCCCTGGCAACAGGCTATACCACGCTCTCGGTCAGCTACACCCACGGCAACGTTCACCTCAGTACAAGGATCACTATTGCGGCTTATCTTCCCCTCGGCGTGAGTCTTGAAAAAATAATGTATCATGACTGGTCTCAAAGCTAATCATTTTCTTATGGGCACCTTGTCTCATTCCCCTTAAATACTACTTGTCACAGTGAGGGTCGAGATAGCTCACAATCGGTCCCTCACGCCATTGTCGTGAGTTTTTCTTACTCTTGCCTCAAAGACCAATTAGCCTTTGTCCTCCAAGGCGGTGAAGCCACTCTAGCACGCACCTACACATTCACACACAGCCTGCCCTCACAATCAAGGCAGAAATGGGTTGATCAGTGACTCTTCAAATGCTCCCCACTTGGGTTTGTTCCAGGCTCTATGCATTTTAATTATGCATTATACGCTTGCTAGTCTGATTTATACAAGTACACGTCTCTGCTGCATAGGAAAGAGATGAGCTTTAATAGTTATGGTAGAATACAAGATTCCAATAGTATGACGCGTTTTAACGGTATATGACATGTTTTAATGAGGTGACATATACTCTGATGTGGTTCATTTCAGTACTGCTGAAGTGCTGACACTTTTGCTCTTGCTGAATGTTGTATCCGTTTTACAACAGAGGTGACAAGTACCCTGATGTGGATCATTTAAGTACTGCTGAAGTGCTGACAGATTTGCTCTTGCTGAATGTTGTATCCAGTTTACAACCTGCATTTTGATTCAGCACTTGTTTTGAGGCGTTGTTCTCTAAACCATCGCAGATGTTCAAGTGATGCTTCTCTGCTTAGTTATGCCAAGATCGACCCACTTTAGTTTCTTGCTTTGCACTGACTTTTGTGTATTTCATGGCAATTGCTCATTTTCGTTTAACTAGGAATTATATATATATATATATATATATATATATATATATATATTTTTTTTTTTTTTTTCTAAAATAATACCTTAAATAATAACATGGGAGTAGACATCTAACACAATATAGGCCATTTTATGTTATTTCATAATATTGATAACAACTTGGTTGTTGTTCTATTAATTAATTGGTGGCCCTCTAAGAAGCATGATAAAAACATTTTTTTGTCATGTATATGTATCATCATAACGCCCAGCTCTACCTGATAGTTTAAAATCATGTTGTCTTTTGACAGGCTATTGACCCTGACTCTGTGGCTGTTGTGACACTGGGTTCCTCAAAAGACATGTTGTTTGAGGGTGGACCTCGGCCTTGGGTTCTGGAGCCCTCAAAATTCTTCTGTGACCTGAAAGCCGAGAATGAAGGAAGTGTCCACCTAACTCTGACTAGTCCGTTGTCCCATAATCATGACCATCGCTTGGTCAGAGCAACCTGCAGGGCCTTGGGAGAGCAGGTAAGTTTTTCATGCTTCGTAAGTTCTTCATGCTTATCATGGGATGATATCAGAATGACTGTACCTCGAGCAAAAATGTCACGGTATTGAAATAAAACATATAAAATACCTATTCCTACATTGTAAATTCATAAATTATGAATAATATATACATACATCATAAATTAAACAATATACAATATACATTCATTTTACCCTTATAAAAGCAGTTTGATTTTTAAACAATATACAGCTTGTTACGGTAACCATACGAAGTTAAAATAAATATGTCAAAACAAAACTTCAATCGGCAAAACAAGTTTTGCTCACCAACAGCAAAACAGTTTTCGCCCACCAACAAACGTCTACATGAATTCTTCCTGGTTGAACATTCAATTTAGACTGAAATATAGGCACTTAGTATAAATTAGCTATGCATGCACAACATTAAAAAAAAAAATACAAATGCGCAACAATATCTAGAAAAATGATGGATTTTGAATTAAATACCATCAAGTGATGGCCGTTTATTCAGTTTCCCAGAGAGCCAACTTTGTTCGGACGGTGGAAAAAGTTCGATTGATTTGCTTTGTTACGCACACTTCAGCTTGATGGACCGAAGGCGTCCTAGCTCAAGTGGTATCATATAAAATGCTCTGTGAAGTAGTATATGATAACATATAGGCATGTTACCCGTGATAGTTAGCTTCAGGAGCAAACTTTATAGTAATACTGAAATATATTAATACTGAAATCAGTAAACCGGGAAGAGGACAATGTGATTGGCTGCAGCAGCAGAGGAGGACTCATGTGTGATACACAATGAGATATGGACGGTTTTAAATAGCCGTGACTTTCAAAATCGCGATATATTGTCAATGCGGTTATCGGCCCATGCCTAAAGCTTACTAAATAAGGTTTTACTGTATAATTTTATACTGACAGTAAAGAGTTAGGACTTTTCCTATTACATGAACGAGCGCTGAACATTCTAACTTTAATCTCGTTTTTCTGTGACGTTGAGCTCAGCAGTGATTATGCCTACATATTCAAATCCAGCAGGAAGGTAGTCATTACAATACAATGCTATTCTGATCCCAGAACTACAATACAGTGTTACCTATGGTAACACATCGTGAGAGCTTTTTAGTGATCCATCATCATTGTACAGTTGCTGGAGGTGACGGTGAGTAACAAGGCCAGTGTGACCAACCCTTATCCCGCTGTGGAGCAGGCATCTGTAAAATTTGTTTGCGCTCCTCCATCACGTCTCACCCTGGTTCCAGTATACGCCCTTCCACAGCTGCAACTAACATGCCCTCTGTTACAGCAGAACAAATATGCGGTACGTATGTTTATGTCCTCCACCTTGATGTTTAAATCCCCTCAGTGTTTTGTAAAATGATCAAATGCTTTAATAATCGATTATAAATGTGTTGTTTTTAAGGTACCAGTTTCAAATTACCACAACTCAGTTTTGGACCTTGCAGCTTTTGATCAACAAGGGCGAAGGTTTGACAACTTCAGCTCTCTGAATATAGCGTGGGAATCAACCAAAGTGCCCTTGGCCAGTATCGAGCCGAACTTTCCCATGATGCTTCAGCTTTTTGAGGATGAAAACAAGCAGCTCAAACTACACGGTAAAACGGTCACTTCTTAAAGAGTTGGTAATTTGTTATTTTTTTAGGGTTAGGGTTGGGGTTAGTCTTGATCTTAGATACCTGACGAACTTTTGGAAAAGGTTTAGCTGAATTGAATGTCCCCACTTTCATTGCTGTAGTGTTTTTTTTTTTTTTTGGACTGCTTTGTTGACTTGCTTTTTGCTGCACAATTCCTTGCCTTTGTCATCTCTAACAGCCCGGCAGACCGTCGTCGTGCATCGTCAATCAGGGAATGCTGCCATTACAGCGACAGCGCTGGATTACCAGCATTCACATATCAAAGCAGCCCAAATTCATAGTCGAGTGAGTGTTGCAGTTGACTGTTGAGCAGTCTGTTTTCTCCATGCTGTTATAGTGACCTACTGTCCCATGCAGGGTGATGAAGGACGTTAAAATGTTCTGTACATAACATTGTAACATATTTAAAGCTGTAGTGTTGAAATTGTCGATTTTAAAGCAGCCTTTTATGTTCAAAGCTCCATTGAATGCTTTCTACCAAAAGGTAATCTACATCTGGACAAGGGAAGACTCTTGTTCATGTTGGTTGTAAAAATGCAGCGATTCCCTTGGGCAGGAACTGCACCGAAGATGGCTTCACAATACATAATGTTTTTAGTCATTTTAGTTACATTCCTGTCCCCCCACACACCACTGGGATTAAGCAGTTTTGTCAATGCTTCCTGACTGTTTCAACTGTTCCTTTGTAGGTTGATGCTTTTACCCCTGTCTCAGCAACCTTGGAACTCATATTAGTTGAAGATGTGAAAATTGTACCTGACACATTGACCATATACAACCATCCAGATGTGCGGGTAAGTGATTTTTTTTTATGCTTTGCATATGATGTGTATAAATATATAATGTCAATTATACAAAATACAATAAAGTCATACTAAGTTTTTGCAAACTGCTTCATCCTAGCATGTTTGACTGGTGACTTCTCAATGTAGCACTGCTCGCCTAAAATGAGTCAAGTATGTGCAGGGGATGAAAAAATGCTAATGAATTATATTAGGGATTTTAGTGTGCAATTGTGATCAGGTTTCCTTTTGATGTGCCAGATGTCATTGAGCATATTTGAGTTGAGCTTGAAAGCTTTACATGTGGATTTCTTTGCAGGGTCACCTTGCCCTTCGAGAGGGGTCCGGCCACTTTTTTGTCAACAGTAGTGTTAAAAACATTGCAGCTGTGGTATTGCAGGACACCCAAGGAATAGCTCAGGTACATGGAGGCATCTGGAAAGCTCTTCTCTATTGGGAGTGAATGAGGAAAGGAAAATTGAAAATCACAGTTTAAGTGCACAGTGGATGAAGAAGGATTCTCTTGCTCTGAGTTTCATTGCATCTGGAAACGGCGATTTGAATTTCTTCTGAATTTCCTCATACCTCCAGGTTGCCCCCATCCAGCCCGGTGTGGTGGAAGTCATGGTTAACGACCTTTGTTTGGCATTCCCATCAACGTCCAAAGCCATAGTGCATGTCTCTAACATTCTGGAGGTGAATTTGAGAGTTGTTGACAAGGTCAGTTTCCAGATTGATAATTCCTCATAAGCAGCTCCTCGACATGATCTTTATTACAGTATAAGTAACACACATTCCCTACCTGCCTCCCTGGCACTCAGTGTGTTTGTTTGGCATGAGAGCTCAGTATTTAATATCCATGCAGCTGACTTGGTCATAACGTCCTTTGGTTTGCCCTTTCTCTGAACTGAATTGGTGATTAGCCTAATGACTGTCCTCATCTGTCTCATTTACAGGTGGAAATTGGTAAATCAGTAAAATGTTATGTCAGGGTGTTGGATGATAAAAAGAAGCCTTTTCCAGCCAGCAATTTCCAGTTCATGAAATTGAAAGTTAAGGCAGCATCTTCAATTGTCTCATTAATGTAAGCACTCTGAAACTTGATGAGTTGTTGATCTTGTGAAAAAATGTCTTAATGGACACATCTCAATGTTCCTTTTACTCTGAATCTTGATGTGTTGTTCATCTTGTAAAAAATGTCTTAATGGACACATCTTAATGTTCCTTTTGCAGACCAGTAGCAGAGTCCCCAGAACAGGACACCGCTGTTTACCTAGTAAAAGGTGTTTCCATTGGCCAGACAACTTTATCAGCTTTCATTGTGGATAAAAGAGAGAGAAAAATTTCATCTGTCCCTCAAGAGATTGAGGTATTTTGTTATTTGATGTTGCTTTATTCATTACTTGAGCGAACTAGCTTAAACAAATTCTATGTAAACTGTTTCTTTTGTAGGTGTTTCCACCATTCAAACTCATACCCCGGAAAATGACTCTGCTGATTGGAGCAATGATGCAGGTGTGTTTGTGTGTGGAGTACTGATGCTTAAGCTGACAGCAGGCAGCCTCAGTTTAACTTGCCAGAAGAGTTAATTTGGTCCACAGTATGTCTTCCAAAAGAGACCTTTGCCAGGCTTTCTCTGGGAAAGAGTATCAGCCTCGATGCTGCCCTTTTCCAGCTCCTCTGAGTGCACTGTTGTGCTCATTAAAAAGCACTGTTATCTAATCAGAAAACCATCTAATTGCCCAGCATTACATAGGGTAATATATCCAAGTGATGTGCCACTTCAGGAAGTTTATGTGAAAGGCTCACCTAATGGGCTTCGCCTCTTAATTATGCCACATCAAAATGAGCAGCCATCATTTTTCTAAAATACTTTGTGTTCTCGTGTTTGTAGGACATAGGATGTCCCTTGTGAGTAACAATTTTTTTTTTTTGTCAAAAATAATCCCTGTCTCTAGATCACATCCGAGGGTGGCCCTCAGCCCCAGTCCAATATTCTGTTTTCTATCTCCAATGAGGACATTGTTTCTGTAAACGGAATGGGGCACGTCAAAGGTATGACCATTGGTAACGTCACCGTGACAGGACTCATCCAAGCTGTTGACGCTGAAACGGGAAAGCTGGTTGTTGTTTCGAAGGTGACGATGGGGTGATTCATGAGAGTTTTCTTTGAACAAGTTTCAGTTGCAAATGCCAATTTTTTTGTGTCTTTAGGATGAAGTAGAAGTGGAGGTTGTCCTTTTGACTGCAATTCGAATTAGAGCGCCCATAACACGAATAAAGACGGGAGCGCAGGTACACCCTTGTGATTTAAGATTCAACTTTCCAGTAAAACAAATGTTTTTGAACATGGTGGGCATTCTCCTTGTTGGTTCTCATCTTCTTCCTTAGATGCCCGTATATGTAATGGGTTTGACCAATAGTCAAACACCATTCACATTAGGTAACGCTGTGCCAGGATTTAGCTTCCAGTGGTCCACTACCAAAAGGGACATCCTAGATGTCCAATCCAGACACTCTATGGTATGCTTCTCGCTCATCAGTTACTGCACTGTGCCATTCCATTTATATTTCCTTTTGTATCAGGCTGACTTGCACCATGCACCTTCTGCAGATACTATGGCAGCTAACTGTTGTCCCTGCTTCACTGCTGTTCACTTTTTACTTAATTTACTTTTCTATACCCTCAGGCTAATGTGGAACTGAACTCGGAGTACAATTTCGGCATGATTGTGACCGGGCGGGCACGAGGGCGAACTGGGCTCAAGGTTGTCCTCAGAGTTGTCAACACTGTTGCCGGTCAAATTGTTGATAATCTTACAGAGCTCAAAGATGAGATCCAAATTCAGGTACAACACTGCGCTTGTGTTTAGATTTGACTGCATACACTAATTACCACAGTGAACCAACCCCCACGCTTTGATGCCTCTTTCAAATTTAGATGTCACATCTCATTATTGATCTTTGTAATATCGGAAATTGTTGAAGCAATGACTACAAATTAAAGACAAATGCATCCAACATCAACTGTAAAGCGTCACTTGTTCCACAGTCATGGTGTTGTCACAACCTTTTCTTTGATCAAGGTCTATGACAAACTACACATGCTCAATCCCAATGTCGAGGCCGAAGAGATACTCATGACGCCAAACGCCGTCCTCAAGCTCCAAACCAACAGGCAAGTTCAATTTGCTGGGTTTTTTGTTCCTCAATTTCATAACAGATTTATATAACTTTGATGTTACTAGGGATGGTGTGGGTAAACTGTCATACCGGATGCTGGATTATGCTGATCAAGTTGCTATTGCCCAAGTTGATGATAAGGGCTTCCTCTTCTCTGGCTCACTCACTGGTATTTCGTCACTGCAAGTTACTTCACAGGAGTCCTTTGCTGTCAATCAAACTCTCATCATTGCAGTAAAGGTCAGTTTGAGAGGCTTCATGTAACTTGCTTGGCTCTGTTTCGTATTGAAAGCTCAGATGGCCGTGTTGGATTACTCCGGGTGACCGCAAAGCGGCCGCCATGATTCATTCCTGACCCCTGCGTGAGCCATTGAATGTTCCCGAAGTTGATTGGCTGTGGTGACTCGAAACGCGGAAAAAGTACATAAAAAATTACTTCACGCAAAAGGCGAAATTTCGCTTCTCGTGACCGCGCGCGGCCATTTGCGCCGCTCCATTCGCTTCCATCGCGTCGCCCGACGTGCCTTCGCGCTCAGTCACGCGAACGCCATGAAACTAAATCATCTCGAAAACATTATTTCGGGTGCACACCACGCGGCCCGGTACCAGTTGATCCACGGACCGGTACCGGTCCGCAGACCGGGGGTTGGGGACCACTGCTCTAGATGACACTCTTAGTTCAAAAAGGAAATGGAAATGTAATTTATTCCCACTGCACTGGCATTTAGATTTTAACCAGGAGCACGAATTGGATGCGTAAAACAAACAACAAAAAAATCACTAGTTATTCATGAAGCATCATTTTCCCATCACTAGTTTGAAAATGAGCAAAAAAATAAAGGCATTGAAATTACAACTCTAAAACGTCCTTTATTCTATATTTAGTTTGTTTTAACCATTTACCACAATGTACGTATATCCATTTGAATGTGCTCAAAAATCTGTCATGTCAAGTTTAAAGAAATAAATTTACCAATTTTAGTATTTAATTCTATGTCACACCTGGGTTTATATGGCATTGGTGAACTATAGAACTTACCCATGGTGTACACAGTTCCCCCTCCTCCATACATGCAGTGGAGGGGAAAAAAAAGAAACTAGCATTTTAAAGTATCTGCAGAGATCTTGATCGGTAAAGGGAGAAATATTGTTAAGTTTGACAAATATTTGGTCTTTGAATTATTGTATGTCATCTTGTAGTTGTGAAAATATCCATCTGTTTTCTTAACCATTTGTCCTCTCACAAGGTTGTGGGCTTGCTGGTGCCTATCCCAGCTGTCTGGGTAGTGGGTGGGGTATACACTGAACTGCTTTCCAGCCAATTGCAGGACACACAGAGATGAATGACCACTCACACAAGCACACCTAAGGGCAATTTTGGTTGACCAATACCTAACGTGCGTGGTTTCATAATTGGAGGAACCCATAGCACCCGGAGAAAATTCATGCGGGCACAGGGAGCATACAAACTCCAAATAGGAAGGCTGGATGCGAACCAGTGACCTAAGAACCATAAGGCAGACGTGCCAATTAGTTAACATCGTGCTGCCCTTTGCTTCCGAAAATCACCTTAGTTTAATGGACACCGCCATTTTTGTGAACAGATGTGGTGTGGTGTGTGGTGTGGACTATTCCTTACCCCACTGAGTGATATGCCAAATCAATGTTGTCATTGGTGAAATGGAGCATTCTGACGGAATTCATGAAGAAATGGGCCAACAACCAGTATTTATTCGAGCCAGAAAGGGCATCTGAATTGAAGTCCGGCAATGAAAGTGGCAAGACTGATATGTCAGATGAAGAAAACGTTGCATTGCATCTGAGAGATGGCAGGGCAAAGATGGAGGCTGCTAAGACTGATATTGAATGCTTTTGTTGTAATCAACACAAACTTGCAGTGGATAAATGCAAAGAAAATAGACTAAAACACTTAACGTTAACGACTGATTTTCCTGCATATGTCACACACAAACATTGATGGCTTGATCAAGAATTGTGTGCTAGCGATCAGCTATCGAAATGGTAGTGCACCATACTGTCCTTTCTTATTGAAATGCAATCCACACACTTAATTACCCTTCTAATTTGCTGTTCAAAGCTGGATATTTTCTGCTTTAACGCGGTTCCAGCCAGACTTGTGTGAAAAGTTCACTTGCTTGCCCAAGCCTTCCATTTTTTTTTAACCCAATTCCTTATTATGGTGCTAAACACACTTAGCTGGGTTATCATAGCATGGCAAGCCCACGCGGATACACAGGGGCCAAGAAAGTTTTCGTAGGCTTTTATATGCTTGCCCTAATAAAGCCAGCATAATGAAAATACGATTTGTTTGCCAATCTTCCTGATGAATCATACATATTTTTCCTTCCAATCTCCAGAGATACTTTAAAGAGGCCACTCATTGACTCAAACCTGCTAGCAGCTTTTAATGTTGTTTATGTTGAAAGAAGGCCCAGCCCATCTTGGTGGTTCTAGCCCTACCATCACCATCCACTCATAATGGCACTACCTCTGCGTTGTTCCATCTCCTACTGTTTGTAGTTGCGCAAAGCCTTGATGTCCCTGAAAGAAAACTCATCATCAGCTATCCTCATCCCCTCAGGTGGTACCTGTGTCCTATGTACGCTTCAGTACCAGTCCGGCGTTACATACATACACCAAGGAGAACCTGAAAGCCCTCCCTTTGGGCATAGTCCTCACCTTCACTGTTCATTTTCACTCCAGCACTGGAGAGGCCTTGCACAGCTCCAAAAGCCATCTCACCTTCGTTTCTAACAGGTCAGTCTCTTCTCTACCTCCAGATCTTAGTGAATATCCTTGCGGTATTGACTGAGGAGTCGGGTGCCACAGCCACAATACACTGAAACATGTTTGACTTTTTTCAACAACCATCATTTTTTAAAATAAAGATTATATTTTTTAATTTGTTATATAAATTCAATTGAATTGTAATGTTATCTTGAATGTCATTCACCACACCAAACAGATGGTTCTGCAGCTATTATTAAGACCAGGGCTCAACCTTTTGCTCAGACAATAGTCAAGAATGAAAACTAGCCTCAAACACCTTTCGGGGCGGATTTGGCCACCCCTGGCCTACATTATTCAAAGAATTCTGCCTATATCATTTTAAGATGTGCTTTGACATAATTTAGTGGAACCATATGCTGGCACCTTGCTACCCTTATCACACAGCTAGACTTCATGAATCCACACATCTAACAGACAATCGAAAGTTCCTATAATCAAAACACTGGTTTCTATCAAAATTTTAGGTATGCTAGCAATAAAATTTACATAATGGGGGGCTGATTTCTGTTCAATTATCTTATGAGTCGGACTTTCAAAAAGATGAATATTCCATCCCTTTTTATTTAAAAAAAGGAACTGCACTGACCAGTTACGATTTAGATAGCAGCTCATCCTATTACATGTCAGAAAATAGGCACAAAAAATGTGGTTTCACAAAGTAAAAACTATTTTTTTTCTTGTTTGCTCTCATGTAGGACGACAGGTTTTTCTGAATGTTTCAGTCTTTAGTGGGTTTCAAATTCTGGGAAAAATACGATTTGACAAAGTAAAAACTTTTTTTTTTTTTTTTTCCCCTGTTTGCTTTTATGTAGGACGACAGGTTTCTCTGAATGTTTCAGTCAATGGGTGAGTTTCAAATTCTGGGGTTTTGGACAATTTTAGATTAAACAAGATCCCTAAACAATTAGCACACTTAAATTTCAATTCATTTGATAATTTATTTAATCTCCAGATAGATATAATATTCCCGTAAGATTGTGAATCCAAAATATTTACTGTCCGGTGCCAAACCTGTTAGCAGCTCTTAAATTCTTGCATAACAATACTCTGCGCTTTATGAAGATGACATTAATATCAACACTGCAAAGTATGAGATGGGATGAGGGAGCCATTCTTTGCAATTCACTATGGTAATTTACTAGGTAGGGCTAGGCTCTTCCCTCTTCATGGTTTCACAAGGAGTCGTTTCCACCCCAGTTACAGAATGAGTGAGTTAAATGAATGGGATTGTTTGGCAGGGAAGTGAAGTCTGTGAGAGCCTCCTCATCAGTCTTCAGGATAAATTGATTCTATTACAGGGCACGCTAGGTGCTGACATTCACTTTAGGGGGGAACCAATCAAAATCAGCGGCATACAAGGCTGGTACTCTTGAGACAAAAAGAATAGGCTGTGATTAAATTCTTTAAAAATCTCCACAGAGGCAATTGGATTTGACAGGTAGTTCAGCTGGATGTAGTTTGTCCATAGCAGATGCTCATTAGATGTTGCCGGACAACGAGACACTTTTTGGTAAAAGAATATCTACAAAGGCGAAACACTAAACCGCCGGTGTATTTTTTTTTATTATATCGGGAGACACATCATTTTGTCAACTGTTATTTTTGAAAAGACATATGTGCATTAAGCAATCTTACACCTGCTTGATTTTATTTTTGAGCTTTGTTTCCTTTGTAAACTACAGTATTTCCTGAGTTTTACCACACAACAAATCCGACCATTAATCACAACAGTTCAACACTGTATCATTGTATCTGGTTTAATACTTCAATCAATGCTTAATGCACTTTCTTCATTCACTTTATTTATTTGTTTTTGTTTCTGTCTGTCAGGGATGATTTAGTGCAGGTCGCACCTGGACCGAATAACCACACTTTGACTGTCAGGACAGTCAACACAGGCCTCACGTTGCTCTCTGTACACGACAGTGAAAACGCTGTTGTAGCAGACTACATTCCGCTTCCTGTAGAGCATGTCATCCAGCCTGCAGAGGCCCAGAGGCTGGTGGTGGGAGATGTCATTTGCTTTACTGCTCAGCTGGCCAGTCAAGATGGTGAGAGACGGAGTATTTAAAAATGGTAAACGATTGCAAGAGTCTACTTGTGCAAGTTCTTTCGCTTTTCTGCAGGTGGTCTTGGTTCTTGGAGCTCCTCAGCTAATGCTGTGCTTCAGGTAGACTCCAAAACTGGCGCAGCTGTTGCCAGAGACTATGGGGCAGCTACTGTGTACTATGAGATACCCGATGTTTTAAAAACATTCATAGAGGTACGGTATGTTGTCGTTAAATACTGTTGACTATAATTTAGGTGGTATAATTCTATTGTTAAATGTATTATGCCCAGTTTTCTAATTTCAGCTCTGGCAGTCAGCTCGTTCTGACGGTTGAGCTGTTAAGAACTGATTATGTTCTAATTATGCGTAATTAAACTCCTCTGGTTGCTTTGCCACCGTCATCCCCCTTTTTCAAAAGATTTGGATTACTTAGGCCATTGTTTCCACCTTGAAGCAACTCTAAGCAATTTAGCAAAATTTGATGAAAAGTAGCATAAGGTGCTTCCAAACCTAGGGGCACGTGAGTGCGTTGCAAGGTGGTATGTGGAAATCATTTCATGAATTATTTCCTCAAGAACCCGTCCACCCAATGTAGTAAAAGCAACCTGCATATCTGTACTGATATTTTCATGTATATTTCTAAATTTGCCCCTGACGCTGTCAAAGTGAAGAAGGTTCTGATTTTATTTTTTCCTAGCACGCTAATTGTATTCCCCTCCCCTTACTGTTAGGTTGTGGTGGAATCACCGACAAAGACGGCTGCAGTCGCACAGGCCTTGCCAGTCAGAATTGGCAAGCATACTGACATCTTACTCACAACCAGAGGACAGGGAACCAACCTCATTGGTACTTAAATGAGTTCATTTACGAAGACCTTTTGTCATTAGGCCACAAGAATGGACTTTATGCTGCCTTTGACTATGTTTCCCGCACACACACCATGTCCCCTTATGGAAGGAGCTACTAGTATCATAATCCAGTATCCCCTGACTTCATCCAAAATGCACATTCTTGGTCCATATAACATTTCAATACTTTTCACTAGAAAAATGCAGGGAAAATGCACTGAATTGATGCTCTTCATGAAAAAACCCAAGACCGAACAATATAATTAAAAATTGATAGAACTTGATACGAGCCACTTACTCGGGTGGATAACTGAACACAAACACAGTTGACTGTTAATGTAAATACCAGAACAGCATTGATCTCCTCGTTTAGCCTCATGGCCATCATATTAAAGTGAAAACTGACTGCACTCTGTTCAGTACGTTTGCCTAGAATTTCAGAATAATTTAACAGTGAACTGTATTAAATTACTTACTCAAATGTTTGGCTCACAGCTCCTTCAACATTTCCATTTTTCATCAATTTATGTAACTATAGTGTTTATTGTAGCCCTGAGCTTATGCCGGCGTAATGTATCCTGTATTCTGCAGGAACCTGCTCCTCTATCCAGACAGAAGCCATCGCACTTCTGCAGCCGGAAACCTCTGTCGCTTGTCACCTCAGCTTTACCAGCGATGCTGTTGATTTCCCTGCAAGCAGTGTCTTTAAAACACACATTGGCTTTGATCCCAGTATTGGTACGCCTTGTCTGAAGTTACAGTCCTATGTATCATATACCTCATGCATCACAGGCGTTATATAATGAGTTGGAGAATTCGGCTGTATCATAATTCATGTCTGTGCGTATGTATCGTCGATGCCGCACAGTCATACTCTGTGTGATACATTTGACATCATGGCGGTGTAGCGCATGTTTGTCTTCAACCAAACTTGGGCAGTATGCTCTATGCGAGGAGACAGGTAAGTACTGTTTATAGGTGATAATCAATATCTTCGAGGCCCGAGCAGGCGTGTATTTAACCGTGCCCATAAAAGGTGCCAGGTTGATGTATCGAACTGCAGAGACTCTCATTTCCTGTAAGCTTTTCTAATTGTGTTTAGGACTTCTCTGAGCGAATCCACAACATTGTCAAGGCTGCACCCGCTCGCTGGGAACATATGCCTAAAATAACCTTCGACCTGCAAATTCTGCAATTAGAGCAGAGAGGAAATTGATTATCTTCTGAATGTTTTAAATAATGTATTAGATAAAACTAATGTTAGCTTTACTGAGGATTATAACGCCCCCCCCCCCCCCTCTTTTTTTTTTAATTCATTTTGCTGGCTGCTTGTTCACAAACGGTACTGTACTGTACAGTGTACTGTACATTCGTGTTTATGATAAAGTGCTGTTTCATCAGGCCCTCATTGTCAGCCTACTCTTTTTTGCCCTTGCCATAGGCTTGTACATGTGTTCCCTGACCTTGCAACCCATGGCAGACCAGCTGACTAGAGTTCTGAGCTTGTCCATGACCAATCTCATGGTGAAGGCTGGGCTGGAGGGCAGCACCTTCTCTGGGGAGCAGGTCAGCGCCAGATTGCCTATAGAACCCGGCCTTTACTCCGACTTGACTGAGCTGATGCTGTCAAACCTGCATCCATCTGCGGAGCTCACAGTCTTCGGTCCAGCTCCCGCTTTAGCAGACATGGAGGCAAGGGGCAATCGCAATTTTCATAAAAATAATGATACCTTCACTTATGTCAAGAAAAAGGATGTAGTGAAATATATTTTCATTGTCTTAGGTGATCTCCAGTTCTCCCATCATTAGTATTCAAGAGACTGAGGCACGCAGCGGCTTCCCAAGTCTCTCCAAGTACACCATTAGGGCCTTGGACCTCCAAGCAGCCGCCTCCGCTTCTATTACCATCAGCAGTGCCTCCTCGGGTCAGAGTCTCATCATCCCGGTCACTTTGATACATGTGGCTGAGCCCAGTGCAAGCCTGCAAGGTCAGTGTTTTCTTGGGGTTCATGCTGAGTTAGTTATGATCAGGCTGTCTCTTAAAAATGCTTAAAGCAGAGTAATACCTCAATTAGTTTTTATTCCTGACCTGCATAAGCAAAATGTGGAATATATTCTACTGATGGCATGGTTTTGTGCATCTCTGCTGCTTGTGATGAGGTGAAAAACTGCTGTCATAAAGCCCAGAGATGCCAAGTCAAAAGCGAAATAAAAAATATGCTATATTATATGAATGTTGTTCAGAATATTTGTTGTTGTGTGATTTTTGTTTTGGCTGATGCCTAATGTTCCTGACAAAGTGTTTGTAACTTCAAGAATGTTGCTGAGAGGTAGTGGTAGCTGTTGGCATCTTTGAAAGCCTTTTGTAGAGGGTATTCATAAAACATGTTCTACGTTCGTAGTGACAGACGTCCACTGTCTCGTCTATTTAGATTTGATGGCCTAATTGAATTAGCGTTTTGCTATTTATATTTGATGGCCTAATTGAATTAGCATTTCTGCAAAATGTTGTATGTACCGTATTTCTCCAAGTGCAAGTCAAGGTATTTTTTTTCTCATTTTCAGCCTCCATATTAGAGGGGGTCGACCTATAACCGCATAACTGAAAACAGACCCAATTTTTTCCACATAGCCTATCTGTATTTGAATAACATAATTCCAATGTGAAATAAGTACAGTGAGCCCCCATGTTACGAACTTAATCCGTTCCGCGGCTACGCTCGTAACTTGAACTGCTCGTATGACGGGCAATCCAAACCTATGTTAATTAGTGAATGCGGGCAACGCGTGCAAAAACCTTAGGTAAAAACATCACGACTGTCTTGCCCTTAGAAGATTGCCGAGTGGTTACGGCCATATTCACGAGCAAGGTTAACCATGCGTGCGCCTCCTTTTTATTTTTTTTTTATTATATGCTGCTTCGTTTCTATTGTCATCATCCTCTTACTTCTTCCTTTACCGCCACTAGCAATTTTAGAAGCCATGTCTAACAGATAAAGTTTGCAAAGTCTTAACAACATTCCTTCCTTCCGTTTTTGACTGATTTTCTCTCCTTCCTTCCGTCCCGACCAGCTGTGCCATCAAGCTAGATGAAGGCGTTCGACCAATAGCATATCGGCATCTCCGTGACTGACACCGTGACTGAAACAGTGACTGTGACATTGTAAGAGCAATAGCATATCAGCGTTACCGTGTCATGCATGAGCAGATGATTTCGTTGATGTAGCAAAGCGAGGTCAATTGTACGTACACATTGACTGGCAACGCGTGATGAAATCACAGTTAAAGCCATCACGAATTTACACACATATTTAAAATTAGTACGATAATCCACTGTACAATTAATTTAAATAACATGGATATACAAAGGATAAATGACATTTTCCTCTGGGGCGACGTGACTTGAGCCGAGTGGAGACGGAGGTGAGCAGAGACTAACCCGCAGAATTTATTTACTTATTTTCTTAAACAATAATTTTTCTCAAACTAAAACATATCACTGGCGATTTCCTTCTCTTTAATCCATAATAGAAGAAGTCTCTCCATTTTGTTGTCGAGCGAGGTTCGTCCTCCAGCAAGGAAAGTCTTGCCCTTAGAAGATTGCCGAGCGATTCCGTCCATACTCACGAGCAAGGTTAACTATGCATGCGCCTCCTTCGTATTTTTTTACTATCTCCTGCTTGGTTTCTATTGTCATCATCCTCTTACTTCTTCCTTTACCGCCACTTGCAATTTTAGAAGCCATGTCTAACAGATAAAGTTTGCAAAGTCTTCACAACATTCCTTCCTTCCGTTTTTCACTCATTTTCTCTCCTTCCTTTCATCCCGACCAGCTGTGCCATCAAGCTAGATGAAGGCGTTCGGCCAATAGCATATCGGCATTTCTGTTGACGTGACGCCGGCCAATAGCATCTCTGTGAGTGAGACCGAGACTGTGACCTTAATCGACCAATAGGTTATTGTTTTTTTTTAATAAAATTCCCCCAAATTGAAGTAAAAAAAAGGAGGGGGGGGGTCGATTTATAAGCGAGGTCTACTTATACATGAAGAAATACGGTAATCATTTGTACTTTGTGTTGCCAGACGTTAAAAGTTATTTGGACTGTGATTTCATCCTGTTCTCTTCCGTAGCATCTGCTGCACCACTTGTTAACACAGAGGGGGGCCTCCCACTACACGACTTTAAAAACTCTTACCAGATGATGCTGTGCACTCTGTTTGCCCTGCTGGCCGGCACGGCCATCGTCGTCATCGGTAGGATGCCAGTTAATCTGGACCTGTTTATCATTGTAACACACCAGGATGTAGTTCTTTATAGCCAGTTGTCTGCAGAATATGGGTCACTTCACACACTCACATTATAACACTACTTGAGCCAAAATTCCAAACAGGCAGTTGTGAGTACCATAATAGAATTTGTCTCATTCTCACAATGAGTCTCTTGTTACCCAACGACACAACATTTAACGGTTTCTTTTTGGCCATGTGAAGGTGATAGTAATATTGTCTGTATACAAATTCTTAAGAATGAAACCTTTTCTTTAACTTGGTTCCATTCGATGCAACATGAACAGTATTTACTCCAGTACTTACAGAGGTTGTTATTTTCCTGTTTGAATGTGCAGTTTCTGATACTGTCATAATGGCATCGTGATTCTCAGCTCTTTTATCCCGTTTTGTCTCCTGCAGTCCTCCACACTGTGTTCTCTCCCAAGCAGCAAACATACCCCCCATCTTTCATCCACAGGACACCACCTCCCGTCGCTGGTACGATGCAGTTATAATGATGTTATCTGTCAGGAAAATAATGTTTGAGTTTAAAAAAAAATGCTCAGTCACCGGAATGGTTACGTGAATCCTTTGGAACTGTCTGGATTTGGTTTGATGTCGTTTGACCTTCATCATAAGTCCAAGCAACAGACAAACACGCTATGCTTGAATAACATTCTAACATCTGTGTTTTGATGGGTTTTTTATTTTTGTTTTTTTTGTAATGGTCTTAAAATAGGCAATTCAGAGTAATCAAATGTGATCAACCGACAGGTTCCTTCCAAAAGCTAATCTAAGTCAGCCAACCTAGGCGCCCATCAATGTGACGAGGTCTTGCTCAAAGCTGTAGTTTTCACCTGTAGAGGTATTAGGGCAGCTTAGCTCAGTCGTTGTGTGGTTGTTTCTCAATCGAGAGGTTGTGGGTTCGATCAATGACCGTAGTGACCATGTTGAAGTGTCCTTGAGCATGACACTGAAAACCTAACTGCTCCTGATGCTGCGTCTTTAGTAAATGAATAGTCATTGCAAAGTGCTCTGAGTACCTAAGATAGGAAAGCGCTATGTATAAGTGAAAGATCATTTACAGCCGGGCTCTCGGAATAGCCACGATGGTGTTTAACAGTACCAGGTAAGACAGATGGATGCTCTTTATAAATGGAAAGAGTTGAGTACTTGCAGTGATACAAACATGTAGGGGTTGGCAGCCATGTTTAATTACATGAATTGATCAAAACAGCTGTGCGAACAATTGAGTCTGACCATTGAATTTGCTGACACTCCTACTGGTTCTTTTCTCAGCCCCGGATTCTTTCAACCACTCAGTACCCCGGGTGCATCCAAACAGCAGCCCCAGGTTGCGTCTCTATTCTCCCGAATACATGTCCTGATTTCAGCTCTCCTGTGCCGCGGAGGATCGTCACTGAATGTACCTCATCCCCCTCAATGAAAGCTGTGGGCTGTGACTACAAAATCATTAGATTCTAATATTGGTACAAGACTTACAAAGGGCTTTAAATACCTGCTTGCGTGTAAGTGTGTTTGTGTGTGTGTGTGTGTGTGTGTGTGAGTTTCTATAGCCACTGTCCTTGTGCTGTCATTTGCTGAATCCGGTTATACAAGACCACTTCATTGTTAACGGAACACCCTTGTAGCCTGCCTTAAAAAAAAAAAAAACTTGTTTGTGCTCAATAAGCTCATACTGTATATTGTTTGACTTTGACTGGATGTCACAGTTTTCATGTAAACTCTGCAGGAACCACTTTCTTTCTTGACAAAATATTGACTTGAAAAAGTGAGGGAATGATAGTTGACGCTTAAAGAAATTATTGTATGTTCAACTACCCACTGAAAGCAGCCCAAAATGTGACAGATCCTTCAAATGTGCATCATCAGTTGTTTTCTGCAGTAAGGTTTGGCATTACCGTTGTTATTGTTTTATTTAATTGATTTGAGCCATGACGTGTGCAGCTTCTGTTGAGTTCACTGATGTGAAATGGTAAAACATTTGGTGAGTTGCTTCAATGCAAGGAATCAAAAATGTGACACAAGTCTTCAGTTTTTGCTTCTTGCGGTATGGACTGACAACTGAATATCATTGTTGAAATGCTGATAAATGTTTTCTCAAAAGTGTTTTGTTTTTGATTAAAAAAGATTAACTGAATGGTTTTGCTTTGTTTTGTTTCGTTATCCCATAGACTGACTACTGTATGCACTGCATTAAAGTTATGTCTCACCAGCTCGTAGAGCACCCCCCACGCCTTACTGTTTGTTTTTTTTGTTGAAATATATATCTGCAAATAAATGTGATTGATTGAAAGTCAGCCTTTGTGTTGCCAGAAGTTTTAAATATGGTGAGCAAAAAGTTATGAATTGAAATTCAGCCTTTGTGTCAAAAAATGTGCATAAAAAAAAAAGACTTGGAATTTTGAATAAGTAGTTGTGGTCGGGACGAGTTCAAAGTTGGAACAGTTTGAATCGGTCAGAAAAACGAAGTAATTTGGTCTGGATTGTTTAATATGTGAAATGGGGATTATATGGGTATGAAGTAGAATATTTTGAAAAGGTAAGGTTGAAAAGGTAGAATAAGAAAAATTAGACTGGAGAAAATGTGCAAATTGGTGATAACGTATTGAGAATTGAATTTACTTGAAACATTTTGAACTGAGACCCAAACCTTAAACCAATGCAAAGCTAGCCCCTTGCACCCAGAAAGAATTTTGTTGGTACCAGAAAAATCTGCAATATGCTGATGAAAAATAAAATCTTTTAAGATGTGAATAGTGGGAGTGTTGACAATTTACCACAAGGTGAAACTTGTTGTGCGTAACATTTAGAATTTAAAATGGTAACTATTAATTCTCACATTTGAAAAGAATGGGTATTAAGGGGTGGGGGCTAAATTATATAATTGTGGGAAAAAAAATCCTGAAACAATGAGAAAAATCCTGGGAATTTTTGGAACATCTTGAAATCATTTGAGTCAGTCAAATGAGAGGTCAAATAGCAAAATATGATGTAATAAAAATATTCTCATGGAGCACAAAAAAAATAGAAAACCTGGAATGAATTAAAGCATGTTTTCAATCAGCCTGTGTATGTATACTGTACTGATCTTAAAGTGAGACAATCAAATATACTTTTAATACCCCTATTCTATTATTGTTGTGCCATTAATGCTCGTGGAAGTATTACATAAAAGTGTTCATATATGCCAAAGAAAACCACTGCCCTCTAAAGTGCTAGTTTTGACATGAAGACAAGCGCAATCTTGGAGGCTATTTTTTATCCAGAGTCAGTTGACTTAGCTCCCGCGCAGATGAACAACGGGGATTTGGGACTGTCCGCTTCTGTCTCCCTCAGGATTTGGAAAACATCTGAGACCCTTCATCTTATAGCTCCCCATCACTCTGCTGCTCTGGACCACTGTGGCGGGTCCTGGTCACTGGGATCATTTGTATGCCCACGGCATCCTGCCACATGTCAGTAAATGCCACGCAGTCTTCAGTTGCTGAACACAAATGCATGGTGTCACATTTAATGTTTATTCACGTTACGCCCCCAAATTGACTTTATTGACTTAGTTTCAAATGACAATTCAATGAATGCTATCTTTGGTCAGAAATTCCTCATGCTTGCACAGCAGACATAAAATAGTTTTATTTTGTGCACCGGCTTTGTTGCCCTGCAATATCTCTCTATTCCCCAGAGGAGGTGTTAAACCAAAAGAGCATCAAGTCATGCATGATAGGGCCGTTTATATGGAAGTTCAGCCATGTAGCACTTGTAGCCACAACAAAGGCCCAAGGGTGTTCGTAGTGTAGTATTACATCAAAATCTTGACTGAATAAGCATGCCGAACGAGCACCTTGTGGATGTGTACTTTTGAAAGAACCCCCCTCTTCCCCAGGAGGAGTCCATTGCACAATGCTGCTTTAGATTGACTACTCAGTCTCGGGTAAAAGAGGCATAAAATCAAACATGAAAGTAGCCGCTTTGAAATGACTGATAATATCGATCATGTACCTGTAGCTGACTATACAGTATGCGCGTAAGATTCAACTAAGACTGGTTAAAGGAGTCGTCCCAACAAAGCGCAAATGGTATTTAGTTATTTCTCTCCGATTAATGAGACGGTCTGGGTTGACCGGAGTCGGTGACCCCTGATCTTGAGTATGCTTCATGTGGATTAGGCAACTTTCTTGGGTGGATTAAACGGCACGATCTGATTAATTCAGATTAAAACAAAATTCAGCATTTTTCTGCTGATGTTGGGAAACTGACACACCGGATGGCTTTGTGAACAGTCAATATACCAACCAGAAGACCAAATAAAAGTTCAGCTTTCCTCTCCCCGACACACCGGATTCAAATGATCGGGACCGTTATCAGGCTTCTGCTGAGCTTGCTGAAGAGCTGATCATTTGAATCGGGGAATGGAACCCAGAAAACATGCAGGAACGTGAGGAACGGATTTGGACACCTCTGAATTAGGGACTAATGGGGGACACAGGTGGAAGTGATGATAGTCCATGCAAGTGAAATACTTCAGTGCTGTTCTTTTTGTTCAGGGTTAAGGTTCCATGCAAGAATTTCTTTATGATAATGCATCCTAATTTTTCAGATCGCTCTCCCGTCTTCTTCACAATGGACACTTATAGTTCAATATGGCAAAATGTATTATCTTAGCCTTGGGCATCTATTGCAGCCTTTTGAGCCGAGAATGAGATTTCTCTGTTGCGCTCCAGTTTCAAGGTTTCTTATTTTCTCCCACATGGGGCTTTGAGTTTGAGTCCTTTCAGTTCTGGGATCTTGTCTCACATTAAAAGCCCTTTGAGACTCACTTGTGATTAAGACGTATATATAAATTTGACTTGACTTTGTAGTTTGTTTAAAAGCTTGCACTCTTACATTTGTGTCGGTTTTGCTGCATCTCTTCAAATGATGATCATTGGTCCACCTGTTTTCATCAGCCAGTCACATATTAATGTTCCATGCGCTGTGCTCAAGCTAATAGTGTGTAAAATGATGTTGCCCTATTGGGCGGTGTCTTACATTACAAATGTCACATACAACATACATGGCATAAGAAATAAATAGATGTTTTTATTTCAGGTCTTCAAGTCTGCCAGTGCCCAGAGAACGGTTTAAACGTGAATTAAAAGACATGACAAACACCGGCATGCATTCCTAATACAATTACTACTATAATTCTGTTATATAGTATAAATGATCCTGTTATCTGAAGTCTGCGGCGTTTCCTCCTTGAGCTGGCCTTGATGCTCTTGATTTGCACATGTTTCAAAGTGTTCTGTTTAGCAACGGAACAAAAAGAAAATTTTTAAATCTCATGTATGTCATATGCTATAACCCCCCCTTGCCCAGGATGCACATACAGTATGCAAAACAGGTTGGGTCATTTACATTTTCAAGATGCAAATGTAAGAGTTTGCTGCCTTGCTCATCTCATGATCACTTGTCAAATACTGTTTATCTTCAGGGCCATGCCATTATACTATGCGGTGCAGATGAAGAGATTGAAAGGCTTCCCAATGAAATTTGAACATGTTTTATTTCCCAGAGCTGTGCGGCTATTCAAGTGGGAGGTTGACATGCTGCGGTCTTTGGGTACATACTGTATGATGCACGTGTGCTGACACACACTACTCTGACTATTGTGTATGAAGAAAAAACTAGGCCCAAAGAATGTTTCCATTTTAACATTGCTGAAGGTAATATCAAGAGGTGTTAAAATTTTAATGTTGTAGGGGATGATCGTGTGCAGCTGCTGATTCATCATCACAGACGCGTTCACGGACAGCGCCTAGCGGTGCGTTCGTACCATTCCTTTTTGCTTTAGACGAGACAAGTAAGCCCTCCCCGACCACCAATTGTAATCAAAATATTGTCGGAACCCTCAAAATAAACCTGTCATAGATAAACTTAGTATGCCAGTCTCTTTTGTGTTTTTAAGCAATTGTGTGGCTGTCTCGTAGTCCCTGCAACTGTCTTGTGGTTTCTCAGGCCACATAAAATGAATGTCGGGCCCGATCTGGCCCCGGGCCCCAGTTTGACACCCGGTAGAGTTTCACAGCTGCGCTGTAACTGTAGTTGCGTGTGATGATAAATGGAAGATAAATGTGGGTCAGCGAGTAATCTGTCTCCATCCATAATGCGCTCAACGCGACCTGCTGCCAGTCATAAAACTTGTGAACTCCGCCCACTTGACAGCCGGCGTCTGTTTACAGAAAGTAAGCGGCGGCGGCGGCGGCGGCGGCGTGGAAGTGGACGTGCCATCTCGCGGAGGTAGACCACCGCGCCCGTGTTGAGCCCGTCACATATGGCCACGGGCTCATTGTGACGTCGACGCTTCTTACGTGACCGACGGCCGACAGTTGAGTCTATAGCGTCCGGCGCGGCTTTTAAGAACGCCTTTCTTCTGGATTTCGCCGCCACAAGCAATGGCGAGGCGTAAAAGGCGCAACGAGCCGGCCGAGCACTGTGCTTGAAGCCCCCGGGCTGGAGCGAGCCGCTTCCTGCGCCACGACGACATGGACAGCCCGGGCACCGAGAACCCCGGCCGGGCTGCGGAGTATTTACAGGAACTCAACAAGATCATCGAGACTCAGCAGGAGTTGCTCGAGAGGCAACGGGCGCGGATCGAGGAGCTGGAGCGGCAAGTGTGCGACTTGTGCACGGAGAACGGCTGCCTGAAGGAACGCTACCAGCGGCACCTGGCGAGCTGCAGGCTGCTGCAGGGCGCAGACGGCACGCACTCGCTCGGGGCCATCCAGGAGCTCATCGCACATGACAAGTAAGCCTTAAGCCTCTTTGCCTCCGGGCTCAACGTTCACTGCAGCCAATGAAAGTTGGCGCTTGATGCTTGCGTGCTGAAAAGGGGGGAGCCGAACTACCGACCGCGGTTGTTGTCTGTCTATTGTTGCTCGACGTTTGTGGTCCAAGTATGCTATGCTGGACGCAGAAACTTTTTGTCTCTGGATTTTTTTTTAATACAGCTCCGGTTGACTTTGACTGTAGGCAAAAAGGACTAGCTCAGCTCCCAGAAAGAAAGCAGGATAAGTATTTGTGAGATAACGGAACTTCAACGAAAGCGAAGTTGAAAAAGGCTCAGCTGGCCAAGTCTCATGACCGAATCTGAAAACAGGTGGACCGTGATTGGCTGTTCCCGGCGCAACAGTGATGTCATTTTCAGTCGACAGCTAGTGGAAAAATGTCCGCCCTCCGAGAAGCTAAAACTGGTAGAGCTTGCTGCTTCGGTCATATTCCTCAAACACAAAATTTAGTTGTGTTAGCACTAGCGGGCACGCACAGAACATATTAATGTAAAAATTATATATATATATATATATATATATATATATATATATATATATATATATATATATATATATATATATATATATATATATATATATATATATATATATAACACGTTGTCTTTGCAGTGCAATATTTTTGACGGCCAGCTGGGACAGGAGACACTTAGGGTAGAAATGACAGGTTAGTTTATTAATACCCTGATGGGTCAGTTTTACTTGGCCACAGAAATTCTGAAAGACACTTTGTGTGTGACATTGTACCAAAGGTTCCGTAACGTGACAGACAAAAGCCAATGCCATAAAAATCCGTGAGAAGTCTTGAAAGTCTATTTCACATGCATGGTCAGCCACATTAATCCATGATATATGGAATGCAAAGGCTGCAACCTCGGGGGGAAAAGGAGCATTCTCAGCTAAGATTTGTTACGTAACCAACAGGGCATTAGAAGAGTGCAAATCTCTCCGCCATGGTCCATGTAATAGCCTCACAGACACTAATGACATTGAAATTGTCCTGAAATGACCACAAAACAAAACAGGAGACTCATATTCCACCCCCAGCACTTTTGAATACAAATACAAATAGTTATTCAGAACTGCGTGGAAACCAAGGTCAACAAAAGTGATCAACAGGTTGAGTACTTTCACAATCATCAGTCTATTCCAGTTGATGTTTGGTGTACTCTGGACTGGTTGTCAACCCAGGCACTGGAAATTTTAGCTCATGGGTTTTTTTCCATTAACTTTCAAAGAAAACATATCCTCTTTGGTGAAAGTACTATTGTTGTTTGTTGGCTGTGTCTGCAGGCTGCACAGCTTCAGATAAGGATTGTCTGTACTGTCAGGTTGTTTCTGCCGTGAGCTTCAGTCCTCCAGAAGGCCTCAGCATCTGGACATTTGACTTGTCTTTTTACTGTTTGCTGGGTCATGTGATGGTGCCTTGACCTTTGTGGCTGGTGTCATGAAGACGCCTGGCATCAAATCAATACGGGTTACAAATGAACAATATGGCTTTTTTAGCTAATGATACTCGAAGATGATTTAACTCCGACCTTTAGTGAACTTTCTAATATGGATTAGATATTGGTCACAGTGCAGATTTTTCTGAAATTTTGTCTCTGATCGACTGTGTGAACATTAAGACTGTCCAGCTCTGAGAGACAGAGGTTTTCAAAGATTGTGATACATGTAACCCTAACCCTGTGAATAATAGGGCTGCACATTTAAAAAAAAAGCCACCAAGAACAACAACAAAATAAACATCGTCTTGGCAATGGTAGACCGAAAGACATACAATCAATACTTTCATGTGCCATTGTATGCTTTTATCTGACTTTGATCGTCCAATAGCTAAGGTGGCATTACTAACACTAAATAACCATCCATTTTCTAGAGCCGCTTACCCTCCCAATATTTTTTAAAATTAAAAATAAAAAAATCCTATTGTATACCTTCTTGCGGGTAGTCTCTCCATAAAAGATGATTCAATACAGTTTTCGATAAGAACAAGGTGAAACGATTCAAGGATGATTTGATTTTAAAAGTGGAATGAGTACATTCGGTTCCGGCATAGATCTCAAACTCCAGACCCAGAGGGCCGCAATCCTGCATGTTTTCGATGCTGCTCTCTTAAACACACCTGATTCAAATGATTAGGATCATTTTCAAGCTCCCGCTGAGCTTGCTGATGAGCCAATAATTCGAAAACATGCAGGTTTGCTCTTAGTTGTCATTTTGCATACGTTTGAATTAACCTGTCAGTACTGTAAACGTCTGAAATGCCATTTTTGTTTAAGATACATCTGTCTAATAAAAGAAAATTTTAATGCACAATACAGGCCAAAAATTTAGACACATCTTCTTTCAATGCATTTGCTTTGTTTTAACGACTATTAACATTGATTCTGATTGAACGCATCAAATCTATGAATTAACAGGCGGAGTGATGTACATGACCAAAAAAGGCGCAATAATTGAGACTGTATTTTATCTTCTATTTTGAAATTTCATCGAAATAGACACCATTTGCACTGCTTTGCACACGCTTGGCATTCTCCCTGAACTTCAAGAAATGGTTTTCACTTTACCTTTGTGGACCGTCAGCGTTAATTAACGGAATTTCTTGCTTTATCAATGGACACATTTTCATATTGTGGACAACTGTTAATAATTCATTGTACCAAGAAACAATCAGCTAACTAAAGAAAAACGAGTGGTCGTCATTGCTTTTGAATGAAATATATGTATGTATTGCATGCATATATTTACATCCGCATCTTCTCATTCAAGGCGAGGTTTTGACCTAATTGCACTTGTTTGAATATGATAAAGTTCTGTTTTTAGCTATCCTAGGACAATTGTGAAACTAGCTACCTAACTGGTTTAAAATTACATGCACACACACACCACTAATCTATTAAAACCCATTGCGGAAATAAAGGCCATTTGTAAACAGGCAGTTCATCTTGGAATAAGAAGTTGTACTTTTCGATACATTAGTTGAATTACTTTCAATCCAAAAAGTAATGCAATCAATATGACTGTCATGTCTCTACTGGCGGCTATCAGAATCAACTGCCTGTGGGAGATGGATAGCTTTTGCTCGGAATAAGGCCATTCAGTATGTGTGGTAGCCAAATCTACGTCTACCTCTAAATCCCTATAATTAACATTTGATATCAGACTCCTCCTCCGCAGTATGAGTTTACACTTGTCTCCTTCTTTGTTGATCCTGAAGGGAAAATTAGATGTGATGAATCTTGCTGGGAGGCAAAGAAACTGAGCTCAAACAGGGTGTTTTCTTTGATAAACAGTGAGCTTAGTAGCAAGCCTGAAAACTCAAACTGTGTATGAAGCACTGTCTTTAATTGTTTAGTATTCACATCTGAAAATGACCTCACATTAATTGCATCAACGATCAACTTTTTTCGGCATCAGTTGCATTTTCCGTCTTTCCACGTACAGTGAATAGAGGTCGTTACGATTGACCAAGTTGAATTTACTGTCTGTTTAATTTACTGAAGAAGAGAAGTAAAGATCGAGAATATTTCTTTGCATTAATTTCTGTAGGTATTTTGTATAGGACCTGTATTGACTACACACGTTTGAACTGAAGTATTTCGGTTCATCCCATGAAGACAGATGAACAGAACAGAACAGAATCATGGTTTATACTAGTGGAAGTGTAGGGCCTACTAGATAGCTAATGCTAAATTGTTCCTCACAGCTCACAGTCAAATTGTGGGTCATATTTATTTTACTACATGACCCCAAAAGGAATGTTCTGATATCAGTATTAAAAAGTGACAATTACATGTGTTTTTGCGTGTATTCAACACATACTCACGAGTTTGTGAGAGGGGAGGGGAGCAACATAATAGCTACTGTGCGGCCTAAAAACCCCCAGGAGCCTCCAAAATAATTTGCGGTGTGGTGTATCATTGCCAAAAAGTGCCTGGCGACATGTGGGAATCACTGCACCAATATAACAAGCAATCTAAGTGAATTACTGGTACTCTCCCTTGCGTTCTTCACTTTGAGCTAAATAAAAATTATGAGATGATATTGGCATGTCTTGTGAATTGCTTAGCTCCTCTTTGTGGCTCCAATTATATTTTGCCAAGCCCCCCAAGGAAAGAGAATGCCCCCCTCCCACTTGATGTGCGGGCTATAAATAAAATTATTATCTATCATTATATATACCTAAACCTGTATCCCTTTTTTAACATTACAAAAGAAAAAGCAATATAAATCAACTTTCAACAACTAATCATCATTTTTTTTACGGTGTTTATACACGTTACAGCTAGTCTAAAACTGAAACAAAAGACTCAAGTGCCTGAAATGTAAAAAAAAAAAAAAAAAGTAAATTCTTATTTTATTGCAATTAAACATGACAAAAAACAAAGCCTTTTCCCTGGGGGTTCCCTGGGGTCATCTGCGCGAAACATCCAACATATCAAGGACACTGGCCCTCTAGGACCAGGATTGAAGACCCCAGTTAAAAAGTACTGTTGGTACAGGCTTCCCAGTCTACCGTCCTTTGAAAACCAAGTGTGGAGCGCAGAAAATGTGATGCGCTGCTGATAGTGGTGAGTCAACAGAACGCTCATGTGATTCCTGCACAACAGGAATTTGGGGACATCGTTGATCAGGAATTCAGAATACTGTATCTTAGTGCTGCAAGTATTTGAATGAACCTGTAGAACAGACACAGATTGTAGCTATCCTTGCTATCCCTCCTGTTTTTCTGACTTTGAAATAAAAGCCGAGTAAAGGGAAAGTTGGTGTCAAAGCCAGAATTGAAATTCACACGCTTATCATGTTTTCTGGGAGTTGAGTGCCATGTCCGCCCTGGCCCATAGTGCAATTTCTGCTGACCACATCCAGGTTTCACTCCGAGTGGTGTTTGTTTTAGCAGCTCTCTGCTATTTGTTGCATCTCTGGCACTCACAATGGAATTAGCTGACAAGCAACACCAAATAGGCTGGCCCACTCCCGCTCTCGATGTTGATGATAAATGGCACTTTGTTGCATGTCTGCCACCCCCGCATGCGGTCTGCTCCGTTACAGCCACTGTAAAGTGATCACAGGTCACAAATGAATCTGTGGATAAAGTGTTTGTTTTGATGAATATCTTTTTGCATGATAAGTGGAGGTAGGTGCTTTAATCGCTTCCACCAAAGCTGTCCTTTGGGATTTTGAGTGGAATAGTGTGTGAGACTCATTTTTGATTTCTTATCGCGATGCTGGTGCATGGATCTGTTTATGCATGTTTCGCATTCACACCTTGCCTGGCAAGCCAGCCTGGTGAAAATATTTGTCTGGACCACTGATGAGCAGAAGTGACACTTTGCACTTTGCTCAAAGCTTACAAAAATATTTCAGTTTCTTCACATTCTATTTTTTATTTTTTATTTTTTTTATTCTGTAGCTTCATCTGAAGTAGTTCCGGTGTTGACAATGCTGTAAATAACAACATAGGGTACATAATTTAACTCATAAAAAAATTGTGAGTTAGCATAGCCTTAAAACAGGATATAAGTATCACTTTTGGCTACAAAATGGCCCAAACCCTTGGAATTTCAGCATTCCGTTGGGTTTTTGGAGTCCTCCACATAAACAGAATTATTATCTTTATGTTGAATGAAAATCAAACATTTGCCAACTTTTACTTTTACATTCAACATTGGTCCCATTTTTTTGCGACTCTGTGGACCAAACTAGTAACTGAATATTAAGTTTATTAATGGTTTGAAATGTCTGCACTCTCCAGTTGTATGTTTTGAATAAACAAGTAGAAATGATTTTTTTGTAATCCAATTCATCAACCATCATTTATTAAACCATTAGATGTTTATTATTGTGATAAATGTGCAGCTGTGTTTGACTGGACCACATCATAATGATGGCTGTGTCTCATAATTTGCTTACCTCAAATAGTTACATTACATTGGAAACAACTCTCAGCATGATGCTTCAACATAGTTCTGCACAACTACAAATTTTAGCCAAACAAATACAAATATTGATAATTTCATCTAATAGTTAATAAAACTAATGTGGAATACTTTACAGATCATGTTTTGCAAGAGGTCATAATGTTGAAGTTGGTTGGTGCAGTACCCTGATTTGCGGAACTCTGCTGCAAAATGAAACAAAAAAAAGGGACATGGCTCACCGTTATTACAGTGGACCCCGAAATTTGCAGTTTGGCACACCTGGATTTAACTATATACTGTATTTATATATGTATGTATGTACAGTATGTACCTTCCTACGTACGCACATACATATATACATACATCTATTTTAGGGGGCAAGCCAACTCTAGTTCTACATGGAAAATGCATATTTGTGGTTTATCAAGGCAAGACAGACATCGAATTTCAAACAGAACTCAATGTACACTTGAACGACTCAGTCAAATTTGCGTCATACAAATATTTGTTAGGACGGTCACACTCACTCTTTGTTTGTTGTGAGTGGATATAAGTCCTCATTATTTATTATCTTCTATACGTACGAATTTTTAGACACCCCAAAAATTTTCGCTTTTGCTAAGTGGCGGGCAATCGCGGTTAGCATTTGCATGCTAGCTATTACCTTTCTTCTTTTTTTTTCATCCTTGTTCATTTTCTTTCTTCAGGCTGGGCATTTTTTGTAATGATCGTGCCGATTATTCGTGACAGTCTAGCATAGCATGCGTATAGTACACTCAGTGAAAAATTATCAGCTTGGCAGGGCAATTATTGAAAAAACTGTAGTATATCAGTTCCACTTTGAAATATTGAGTCTTACTTTCTTTTGGTTACACATTTTTAATTTGAAATGAACCCAAACTTCTGACATCGTCAGTTTTTAGGGGAGTAGTCTTAATTGTTGTCACTGCGATATCGTGTGCGTTTGCAAGAAAGGTCCGTGCAGACGTAAACATGATTCCGGCAGCGCTTTGAGGATGGTATTTTTAGTCAACTTATTTTCAAAGTTGACTTACCTTGACTTGGTCGTCTTTTTTTCCCCGGCCCTATTTAGTACAGCGTACCTTTGGGTTTTGCTGCTGTGTCTGCACTTAGGCGTCCGTGTTGTAATTTACTGCCCAGATGAAAGTTTGGCCGCAGTTTGACAAGTTTATCCCGCATGTTCAGACAAAGCGAGGTACGAGCTTCACGATGTTTTGGTTTCCTGTGGCAGTAAAGGAGAGCATGAAGAAGGCTGTTTCTTGTGTCCGGCGGCACCCACTCATTTAGCCTGTGATCTGCTGAACAATCAGTGCGTCAAACTATATTTATGAGCCCGCGAACTGCCTCTTGCCACAGAAGCCCCCTTTAATGAAATACTCCTGCTAGATTAATGTCTACGCTGGGATGATTTGCATTCGAGCTCTACCAATAAATCCTCAAGCAATGGGCAAATGCAATTTTCAACTTGCACTCCCAAACAACTGCAGGCGCGTCCTGCGTCTGTGCTGCGCTCATCCTCCTGACCTCTTCCTAGTCTAATCAAGCCTATTAAGAGGCCGTCTGCTGGGTGTTCATTGATGTGGGCGGTCGTCCCCCTGGAGAGGATAGTCATGATTTTAATGGGCACCCTTATTCCCCTCTAATGGCTCCTCTGGTAAAGGCCAGCACACTGAGGGAGGTCGGAAGGTATGCTGCCGACCTCACATTTGTTGATGTCACTGTAGTCAAGATAGTCATTGTCTTCGTGTAACTTCTAATGAGCAATCGGTAAAAAGAAGGACTGTGTCAGTACCTGTGCTCCCTTGAAATCCACCGGACTTTAAAATTTGGTCTCTCTCCCTAGTTTCGATCGCACAGTTTTTTCTTGTCTGTTGCAGTGTTGAAATAATCTTGCAATCGTGTGTGACAAATCAAACTGGGACTAGATTCACTTTGGCCAGTTTTGCTTGGTCCAAAGGTCACTCAGGGTTTATGTCTTGGGCAAAACAAAAGCGTCTCAGTCGGAGTTAAAAAAAACAAAAAACAAATGCACGTACTGTATGTCGCTCGTGATTGCCGAGAATCATTCCCGCATAGTGGTGTGAAGTTTTCAACCAGCATTGGTCTGTCTGTCTGTCTGTCTGTCTGTCTGTCTATCGAGATAGCTAGCTGGCTGTCTCCAACATGTACACCTATATGCCGTCTGTATGTCTAATCATTTGTGTATCATTTCAATATTTTTGAAGAAACAAAAAACTGGAACAAACAGTAGTATTTATTTATTTGTAATTATTTTTATGCTCTCACTGTGTGGACAAGAAAAGGAAAAAAAATGTAACAAACGTAAGTTCTTTCTGTCATGACTAATGCTACAATCAATCTGTTGATTAAACATTATTATGAATTAATAATGTTGATTATTCCAAAGGGATATGTGCATGCACAAGTTAATACCCTGTTGCATAATGGTGGAAAAATTTTAAAGGAAAATGATTTTATCCATCATCGTCAAAAACCATAACATGTACTAATACCGTTTAAATACTTAATTTTTGAACATGTTGGTATAATTTGTACCAAACAGGATTTTTTTTGCTTGTGAAACTGCCGCTCAAAACCATGTGGCAATATGGAAACTACTTTGTTTTTATCATTTAAAGTATCCTAGCCAAATATGTTCAATTTTGTTGCCAGTCAAAAATGTCTACTCCTTACTTGCATCCCATGGCTGACCCATTTCACCTTGTGAAATCATCTCACTGCAAAGACTGCGAGCGTTTTTTTTTTCTTTTTTTGTGTGTCAAATGGGCTAAAAGCCCTTGAAGGGGTCAGAAGGCATAAGCTGCCTCTCATTGTTTTTGCTGCCTCCCTGTCCAATTATTCACCTCACGTCTGTCAAGGGGGGCTGATGCTATAGCTAAATTGGACACAATCTGTCACGCGCTACCTCCAGAGAAATGCTTGAAAAGCTGCCGCTTGTTTGTCTGCCAGGTGTGTGTGCCGTGTATTTATGTGGACCGCTGATGATGTGGCGGAGGCAGTTGACAGCTGAACACACAAACACAGATGAGAAGCTTGTGGTCACACGTCTTGGTTCGCATCGACGGATGTCCAACAAACCTCTCCTGGGCCAGTGTGGCTTGTGACAACCAATATTTGGTGGGCTTGGCGTTTTCTGAGATGCAGATTAACTGTGGGCGGTAGTTTGTTTCGTAAACATTTCGCATAAGTGGCTCACATGAACGGCTGCTGGATTCATTTTCATATGCAGCAACTGCACAAATTTGGGGAGTGGAGCTGCATTGCGGTGTGGAGTATGACTTACGTGTTTGCACATTATGGTAATGACCAGAAGCTAAGTTTATCTCAGTTAGTTTAATTAAACTAGATCAAACTGTTTAATTAAAAACTTGCTGTACTTGCGAAATGCAGAATGTTTGGATTATTTTGGGGCAGTTTTATGGGAAAAACTAAAGGGAAATTAACAAAAGTCCACTTTAAACTAGTTTGTGTTTATTAAGTGTACTATAGAACATTTTGTTATTATTATTATTATTAATATGACAGGAATCTACACAGGGCATGACTGGACAAAAGCTTAAAGCCATCTCTAACATTGTTTGGATTAACTTCAGCCGTAATTTTTGAAAAAGCGAAGAAAAAATACAAATACACTCTGCTTGAAGGATTATGCAAAAATGTCTCAAATCTTCAGAGATGGGAAATAGGAAAAAAACTAATTTTTGCTTGCAGGGAGTCCAGATTTTGATGTGAGGGCGGGACTTCCCGCTGGCTGAGAAATAAAATGTTGGGTCGCCTTCGATTCCTTCCACTCCTGTATTCATAGTACATACTGCACACATCCATTTTGATTGCCGCTATTCATTGCGTCACAAGGTGTGCGTATCCTTTGATTTTTGTGCAGAATCTAAAAGAGGCGTCTTAATGCAGTACTGTATATCTTTTTTTTCAAGTTATGAACTGTTGAGAGTCAAACTTTGATGAACTGATCTGCCTGTGTGAAGAAATGCCAGGGGAAATGTAAACTTTAAAGTGACTTTTGAAACCAAACTTTTCCAGGTTAACGAATGTCATTACCATCCAACTGTGCTGTCAGCTTTGCGACACCTTTTCGAGAATTCCAGCTCATCGTTTAGCTGTAACACAGTCACTGCTTACATAGGGTTGTTTTCAACTTGCAGCAGGAAGCAGACACAGCAAGTTAACTGCTGGTGAACACAGCACCCTAAAACAGGAAATAAAGCAAAGCAAAAACAGTTGTTTATAGCGAATGAAAGCGGGGAAAGAGTAGTGTGTCCAGAGATGTGGATTTAGGTAATTATTAGTCATATCCGACTCTGATTCAGACTTGCGCCATTGTCAGTCTATCAGATCATCGCCGACCCCCCCCCCCCCCCCCCCTCCAAAAAAAAATGCTCCTCCACAAAAAATAAATAAATTAAAAACAAAAAACCCCCATCATTCTACTAAACAATAAAAAGCTTTGAAAAATACCTTTACACAGTACTCTCTATAGCCTGGCCTTAAAACAGGGGTGTCAACGTCAAATGGACAGGGGGCCAAATTAAAACTTTTTAACTAAGTGCTAAGGGCCAGACTGATCAAATGTTTTTAAAAAAAAAAAAGTTAAAAAAAGACTGCACATAGTCGACTCTAGTGGAACTAATCAAACCTACTGAAAACCTAACAAATATACAGTATTACTAGATGCTAATTTTAACCCTTTCCGTCATTGTAATCGTCATTGTAATCGTCAGGACATTACAGCAGATGTTTAAAAAAAGTTGTTGCAAAATGTGTTTTAAACTTGAAGGATACAGTTGAGTTTTTGATAAAATCCAACTCTAAATGGCCTGGCTGATTTTGCGAGCTCTTCTACCGACACGGCAGCCTCGCATTTCTGATTGGCCTTTTATGAACAAAGCCTCGTTTTAACACTTCCACCTGTAGCCTACGTTTCATATCCATATTCTTGTTTTTGTCCGTGTGTCTTGTTTCATGATGCCATCTTCTCAGATCATACTGTTTCATTACCGCCACGCTGTTTGAAACCCACAATTTTCAGTTTCCATCTTCAATGTTGCCATTTTTGATCGATATTTGAAAGTTGATGTTTGCAATTATGCTAGCTAATGACTTCTGATGAATGAAGCTGGCTCGCAGGCATGCCACCATTGCATTGTGGGAAATGTAGTATCGGGGTGTGTTCATACACCGTAATACAAATATCTAAAGAAAGAAAAATGCCCCCATCAAGATTTGCGGTTGTATAACTGTTTTTCAAGGAGTGCAGTGAAGTGCAGGGACTTGAACGGAATAAAACGGTGCTGTCGGGTCCCAATTTGGACACTGAGTGGCAATGACATACAGGACATTGCAAAAGATGGTAAAAACCTCACAAAGAAGTCATGTCAAATACATAAGTGCTGTGTGCTGACTGCTGAGCTGTGAATAAAGTAAATTTTAAAAGAAATACGAGACTTATTGTTTATAATACAACACGGACCAAAGTCAACTGTCTGGTAATAGCACAGAGGACGAACCCCGGCCATCTTCGAGGCGATTTGAAGGATTTTACTTGCACTTAGGAGAAGCATGATGAAGCTAGATGCTAATTTGAACCCTTTCCTTCTTAGAAATATGCACTGATCTAGTGGTTCACGTGTGAGTTGCCTGAATGGTTGTCTGTCTTTATATGTGGCCCGTAATTGACAGGCAATCAGTCCAATCGTCTGTCAAGATTCTAGAGTTTTATTGTCATATGCATAGTAATACCACACAATGAAATTCTTACTCCGTTCACTTCCCCGAGCTGACTACGTTCCATCATTGAGCAAATAATAAGGTAAGCAATAAGGGGAAAAAATAACGGTAATAGAGCAATAAGGGCATAATGAACGGTTAATAAATGAATAGACTTACATTCTTAGCATACTACGGAGTAGATTGAGTGGAAGAAACTGTATACGTAAGAGGAAGATAGAGGAAGATAGAGCAAGATAGTCGTCTAGCTTTCGTCAGCTGAAATAGGTTCCGGCTCACCTGTGACCCTGAACAGGATAAGCTGTAAGTGTAAATAGAGGAATGGATAATTATTGCAAAGTAACCATCACGGAGGACTTGATTAACTCTTAAAAGTTGCTTAAGCGCACACATTTCTAACTGTAATAAGAAGTTAATTAATGAAGATCATTTACATCTTTGGAATGTGCCAAGAATCCGTACAAACTAATGAATGTGCTTCAGTGACGCGCTGGGCTGAGAAAGTGGGTGCAGAGCACACTTTCGTTCCAGAGGCACATGTACTGTACTGTGTGTGCATGCGCTTCATCAAAGTGGCGGTGCGGAATTATACACTCAAATGTTTTATCCTGACTGCAGCCCTCTAGTTCTTATTAAATACGGACAATAAAGATGAAATACTTACTGAAAACGCTGAGCTCCTTAGTTGATGCTGTCAGTGTGAGTGAGCTGTTCTAGCTGACCGCAGCTTCAAGTCATCGATTGTTTGGTGACAGTCTTGTCAGGGGAGGCATGAGGCACCCAAGCTTTGGCTGAGATGTATTCATTTCCATCACTGTTTGAAGCTTAACGTGTTTTGTGGCTGCCACTCAGTGAAACGGAATGCTTTCCTGTTTGACTAAGTTTGAAAAGCACGCAGGAGGCAGAAGTATTGATCTCAGTTGGCTGAACGCTGAATTGCTGCGGCGTTATGTTTTGGAATGAATGGAGTACCCACGAAAATCTCATCACACACGTTCAAATGGACTTTGAGAGAACATCGCCGTCCCCAAAGAATATTATTTCAGGAAACCATGACTGTGGCTCGTATGGTAGACAATGAGTTCTCGGCCACGTCGTTTGCTTGCCATGGTGTCAAAATGGATGGGATGGAACTTGAGTTTCCATTCTAAAGGCAAATTAAAAACAAAAAAGTTTTCAGACAAGACTTGATCTCTGTCACTGATAGTGATTGGTTCAATTTGGTGTCTGGTATCGTGAATTGATCATTTAATGTCAGCTTTTGCTATGGCATAATTCCTGCTGGTGACGTTTTATGGCACCATGGAGCTCCTTTATTACTAGCTTGCAAGTATTTGGGTACATTCAAACAGCACCTGCCAAAAGATGCGTCAAAAAAGCCTGCTTCCATCTACTTTCCTCACAAAGGTCAATGACATTTGACCCTTCGGTTTTATGTAATTGCCCTGACAAACTGCTAAGCCTCCTCTCCCTGCTCGAAAGTGCTTTATCGGTAAAACACATAGTATATCGTATCCGAATTTCCTCTCAGCTCAGCAGAGCAAATAGCCGCATATGCATTTCATTTAATGTCCTACCTATCTGCCTTCCTATATATGCAGTAATAAGATGGAAAAGTGACTCCTGAAGGCCCAACACTGCTCACAAACAGCGGGTTTATAATTACAATGAAGCAGGTTGTCCCTGGTGATAAAAACACTTAAGGGGAAAGCGCTTGAGCCTCCACAGGCACTGAGTTGTTGCGCAGTAGATGTTGTTCCAGTTCATTTGAAGCGAGGCAGGCTCCTATGATTAAATGAGCAGTCTTGTGCATTATGGCACTCGTGTCCAGTTGCACTTACTCTTGCAGAAACGCAGATTGATAAACTCTGAGTCAGCATTTTTCAGGGTTGGGAGTGTACGCTGTCCGCTTCCTCCCCTGACAACAGGAAACAGGCCGTCGTCCCTGCCAGACACTCTGGAAGAAAAGACAGTTGCATCAATGCCTGTGCCACAAAAGCCAGCTTGACGTGTCACTGGAGATGGAGGCGTAACATTTTGTTTTCAGGAAGTGTCTGAGATGCAGATGTGCCACAGATAGGCTGCGTGCAAAACAGCGGGGGGACCTTGAGCGGGCCGTCCTGTGGAGTGATACTTCCGCTGGGATTTGGCATTTACTGCATTATTGAAATGGCTTTGGGAATGTGATAGTTTTAAATTTGGCTGCCGCTGCCCATTTCCAAAAGACCGCAAACGTTGCTTGCATGTGCGTATCCATTATTTCATAGTTTGATCCCTCTTAGATAAGGCCCTGAAATATGGGAACCATTCATTTTACGACTCGACAAATGAGCTTTGTCTGCTCTACAAGATTGCTTGATGAATGTGTGATCGCATTCAAAGGGGAACTTAATTCACTTGTGACCATTTACCATTGCCGGCGAACGCCCGTTTTGCAGACGGATGACGGAAATGTACAAAAACCAGCCAAACAAAACAAAAAAAAAAACCCGACAAATTAAAAATGTCGGAATAGCAATTTTCATCCGTCGGCGTAATCCTCGGAATGGATAGACATTACGCCGGATGGCCGTCAGCCTGCCACGCCCCCTTTATGCATCTTGAAATATAATTCAACTGACTTGCATGATTACCTCCTATGTTGACTGCAGTCAGCCTGCAGTCCACTTGACAGCAAGCAGTGGAGAAACAAGTTCAGTTGAGTGAATAAACTGGGTTGGTTCAATTCACAACTTGTCAATTCACAGCTACTGTAGATCACAACTGACTTTACTGGAGATTATCTGTAGTTGCTCCCTTTTAGTCCTGGTTTTAAAAACGAAAAGTCATCGTATACACAATCTCCCCGACCAAAAGTTAAAACTAATGGTTAGAATTAAGTGTTGTGACATTTTGTAGTTATTTTTTTGCTTTTTAAATGTGTGTTACATGAAGAAAAAAATTCTTGCTACTAAGAGCATTCTGGGATGCCTTTCCAGTACAGGTGGCAACTCTTTCAAGTAACCAATTGGTCTGCACCCAAATTTGCATTATTTCTCTGATTGGCACTTGGCCAGGAAATGCACGCTAGAAGTTTTTTATTTCCCTAATTAAAGCCTTTTAAAAAAAAAAAAAAAAAAAAATCAACCTCAGGAATACCTTGATTAACTTAGTGTATGTGACAGATGAAATTTAGATGTTAATGAAACCGTCTTCTATAGTTGTAGGGCAGGAAGTTATAGATGAAAACCGACATCCACTTATTGAACGTCATGTAAAGCATGATAATGCCATCCAGTGGACATGATTGTGAACTTCTCTCTCGTTCCCTGCATTCCTCAAATAGGGGATAATAAACATGATGGTGTACTGCAGCGTCGGGTTAAATTCCTTAGCTGACTTTGTTTTCGTGTTACACTTATATTGCTGTTTTGTGTTTCAATTGCGGTGTAACTGTAGAACCAGAGACGTGCTGTTAACTTTAAGTGTAAGTACTAAAATAGGCATTTTGTCAGTCAGCTCAAAGAGCACTCCTACAAGACGCGGGTACCAATGAGAAGTGGATTTCAACTTCTGAGTGGGAGTGGTTAAAAGTGCTGCCTTCATTGGTCAATTGCCACGCCGGGAGCCAATCACGTGTTTTGTGGGAGTGGCCACATCTTAAAAGAGTGCCCCTCGAGCTGACTGACAATCGCTTGGCCAGTCAGGTAAGAACACTGCAACTTTTTTTTTTTTTTTTTTTTTTAAGACAAAGCATATAAAGTTCTTTGAGTCAATCACACACCAGCGGCTGCAAGAGATCAGGAAAGAGGAAAGAAAGCTTCCTAATAAATCTTTTGTAATAAATTGGAATTTCAACTGTAAACTCTGCCTTTTAATCATGTTTGTTCAGCTACTTGCTTGACTCTAGTTAGACACCCGAGTGCAAACTCGTAGGGCAACTGTGGCTCACGTACGGCCAAGACATGAAAACGAAAAGAGTTAACAGTACTACTGTTATTGTATAAAGTTGAATAATTTAAGTAAAAATGTGCACTGCAGTAGTTCGAAGTCTGAGGAGTGCCTGTGGCAAGTGCATTCATGGTTAACTCGTCTGTCTGTCAGGCAGGCAGGGAACCTTCGCAGTGCATCTCTCCACAATATAGCCCCATTCTTGAAACATATCAACATGGCTGAGCAGACAGCATTGCAAAATATGAACATGTATCATTCATTGCACAAAACATATGTGAGGAATGGTTTTGGTCCAGCCTTTCATTCTTTTCAGTGATGCATTGTATACACAGCAATCAATAGCTTCAGTAATTGCCATTGGCTCTGGACTCTGGCTTGTGTGTCAATGAATCTCATTGCGTTCTATTGACCAAGCTCTAGATTTCTGCCTCAGCCCCGCTGCACACTTGTAATTGGGCTTGCTTGGATGAAACGCAGAAGTCTGATGTACGCTTTATGGAATAAAGACATCTTTGTTCATATTTTCTGAACAATCTCTAGCGGAGCATTTGCTGTTATAAAATTCTTGGGTGGAGAGAAATCAGAAATAATAAAATACAACAAAGGGAAAAAAAAATCTCCAGCTGACAGGGAGTTTGATGTATTCAAATGTTTTCCCCTTTTAAATATTGCAGTTGCTGTTTTTACAATATGATTCTGTCTATCTTTGAACTGCCTTCTTTACATCAAGCCAGGGGTGACATTTGCTCTGGCGGTGTAGCCTCTGTTTCACCAAATTTGTTAATAGCGTCCATGTTAAACGTAGCTGCAGGGCCACTGGAGCCTGTGAGCCTTGTCTGCAGTTGCCATGGAGAAGAAGCAGGTCACTCGATGTTTGCACTCATCCACTATCATTGTCTGCAGTCTTGTCCTGGAACATCTCCAGTTATGATTGGATTGCGCCCTTTTATTGTCCAACATTGATTAACCTCTATTTTCATACACATTTGTTAATGTGTTTATTTGTTTATTTACTCATAGCGGTGAGTTTGAGTGAGATGAGTACAGTTATTGATGACAGATCCACCTAGTCAGGGGTTGGCAACCTAAAATGTTGGAGGGGGAGACTAAAAATCTTTCTGGAGCCACAAAAAAATGTAAAGCCATATAAGTTTTATAATGACGGCAACACATGTCATAAATGTCTATATTATCGACATCAGCCTACTATCAAAGTGACTAAGTAGGCTACAGTAAAGAGCCTAAATGATTAATTCTTTACTTTCCTTGCAGCATATGCATTCCAGAGAGAGAGAGACACACCATGTAACTGCTGCAGAATGGTTCTTTAACTCTAGGACATTACAGATATACAGTACATTAAAGAAATCTGATTTTTTTTTTTTTTTTTTTTGTCAATTTTATTCTGAGCAACACAACGCTATGTGTCATTCCAAATATATATTGAGAAATGATAAAAAGAGCCAATTTGTTACCAAATATATGCCTATGACATGATCATGTTCCTACCTGTTTAGTGTGGTGTTTCGTTTTTTGACATCACAGGACATATAGGATGCTTTAGTTATTGACAACTCATTACAAAGCAAACATGCAGGCACTCCTTCCTCATTGGCACTGAAATCAAATAATTTGGTCCTCAGCTATGTTTCTCTTGGGAAAAGAGGCTCGATGACCCATCAAACACCCACCCGTTTTTTTTTTTTGTAACAAGTACCGAAAGAAACATGCGTCGCAATCTTGACGCATAATGCAAATCTTCATTGACAGAAATGCTGAAATGTAACATGCATTTTAAATTTTACAGCATTGGAAAATACTAGCGTTTGTGGCATGTTTGTAAACTATATTAAAACAGAAAAGACCCCCAATCTATTTTCAATTTGAATACAGTTTTTGAAAAAGCTCCAGTGAGCCACTTGGATGGCGCTAAAGAGCCAGATGCGACACCTGAGGGGTGGTTTGCCAATCCCAGATTGAGGCTCTCATGGTGGCGTACATGCATTGTTCTTAAATAAACTGGAATTTTATGTTTTGTTAAACAAATACACGAATGGTTCAATAGGATTTACAAAATTGAACGCAACATCCAAATCAAACGGAAGCTGGTATCCCACTGTTGGGTGAACACTTCAAAGAAAATCCCTCGACCACTCTTTATTTTTATACATTTATATCTTATACATTGTGCTATTGTGGTGTATGGCTTTAGAACAGGGGTCACCAACCTTTTGAAACTGACATCTACTTCTTTGGTACCGAGTAATACGAAGGGCTACTGGTTTATGGTCTTCCATTTTCATTTCTTCCTTTTATTCCTGAAGATGCCTCCCACCTGCAATAGGAGTCCATCAGGTTATATCAAACATAGCGACAGCCAAACAGTGTCGACTACAAGGTGCGATTGACCTTTGTTTTCCAAGCCCCAACGACTCAAACGCGAGCAGCTCTATGCATAAAAACGGATCTAATCAGCATACAGCATGCATAAAATTAGAGATTATAATTTTGGAGCAAGTTGAACTATGACTACAATTCCAATCTGTTAATCTGACACCCATGATTCTTTTTAAATTAATGAATATACGAATCCGTTGGTGCTAAACCACAGCTATACTGGGTTTGACTCTAGTTGTATAAATAGGAACCAATTTGTCGTAATGCAAATGAGTTTCAAATTGACATTGTTGTGTGTGTGTGTGCGTGCGCGTGCGTGTGTGTGAATGAGTTTGACCCAAACCTGACTGCTTTAGCCGTAAAGCTGCTGATATAAATGATGCGGTTTAATAAGGCATTTTATGATACTGCTTGTCTGCATTTGCATTGGCATGTCATCTCAATTTTCACTCAATTTCAACAGAAATCTTTCAACCCCTCTTCTTGTTTCTTATCTTTCAGATCTGCTGGAGACGCATCCAGGATGGTCAGGTAAAGTTTAAAACTTAAAATCAATATTTACCTTTTAGATTTATTGTACTTACTTTGTGCTTGAGGGCCATGGTATGAAAAAATATTCCTTGACTGTGTTGGTCAGTTTCTCACAGTTCTTCCGATGACTGTCTTTTGTTTTGGGCAGCGTTTACGTCCTCCCTCGGGTTGCATGATCTTGCAACTTGGTCAGCTGTGTAGGTGTTACCCATACCTCCCCTTCCTTCAACTCATCTCAGTATTTTTAATGATTGCACTTGCGTTGTGCATGTGCCTTTCAAGCCATGCCTCAGTGAAAAGTAGTTGTGTATGCCTACCTGTTTTGCGTGGCTTTCCTCAACTTTGTGTCAAAGAATTTCTTAATAAAGTCAATAGCACCCCTTTCAAGTTCAACGGCAGACATTTCCAAATCACTGAAATGTGAATTTCTCAATATACTGTGCCTCTTTTGTTTTCGGTTGCCTTTTATCAAAGATCAAAAATGAAATCACTGCTGCAGCCAAGCAGTTCTCTGCGCACAGCAGACCTGTTGTCATGACATCCATCACCCTGTTCATACCCCATATTGTGATACGAGTCAGATGCTTGGTTTAACTTTTTGTGTGCTACTTGCCTTGCGAGCTTTGTTATCATTATCATTAATAATAAAAATGCCACTGAATGTGTCACGGGCGACATAAATATACGAACCCTGCCCACTCCAAAGTGTCGTTACAAACAGGTTTCATGCAGCCATGGCCGATAACGGTGGACTATTCCCGTGCAGCCTCCGTGGCTAATGATTGAGGAATAACAACAAGGCAATGTTTAATTGGTGCGCAGTCCTATAATCAGGATGGATGGCTTCATTCAGATGTGATTAGAAGCTAGGCAAGGGTGGAGACGACCCACTCAAAAGCCTCACTTACCTGCTTGTGTCGTCATCATCTTTTTTGGAAGGTCTTTCATAATGTCAGAAGAGGTGACAGATAACTATGGCACTGGTTACAAGTGAGATGCTTTTAACATTTAAAGCAGTTTCCTGTCCTCTCCTGAGTTTGTGCATCACTTTTGGGTGACAGCTTTATTTGTTCAGACGGCTGAGTGGATAATGAAATTTCCAATTGGTTGAAATGATTTATGTACGATTGTGGTTCTTCCGGGCAGTACAAATGTTCTCATTTAAAAACCCAGACTCACATAGAAATACTTAATATTACTTACTTTAAACAAACAAACCAAAACGTTTTAAACATTTTTTTCCACACTTCTACCATATTTTTCCGACTATAAGCTGCGACTTTTTCCTCATGATTTGAGCCCTGCGGCTTATAGTTCAGTGTGGCTTATCTGTTGTTGTTTTGTTTTTGGTTTTCGCTAGCCACCAGCAAGCAAATGTGTGCACTTGTTTGAGGTTTCAGTTTATGGAACAGCAATGAAATGGAACTGAAATGATGTGAATCAATGGCTGTGCTCAAAAAGAGTTTTTAAAATATACTATTAAAAAAATGTGTCTAAATTGAATAAGAGAATGTATAACATTTGGGGTAACTTTATGATGTGTAAATTTTATATATAGTACACAGTATATATTATTTTATTTATGTATTTATGATTGCATATATGGAATATGTGCAATGTGTCCTTTTTTACAAATATCTTGGGACTAAACATGTAGACATGTTCAGTCTGTTAAAGAAAGGATGTTGCTGTTGGTAGACAATTACAAAAAAAAAAATAGAAAAAATGATCAAATTCATATTCCAACTTTTAGCGTAAAGATGTTATTACCTGCGCCTTATTGTCCAGTGCGACTTATCTGTGACAAAAATATTTTTTTTGCTCATATTTTGCTGCTGCAGCTTATATACAGGTGCCGCTTATAGTCCATTGAACCTTTTGATCTTGGTGATCTCATGGGGTTTTATGGCTCTTAACGACTGCCATTTTAAGTTCTGCACTGCCTGATGTACAGTATGGTTGTTTGTGTGTTTTGACCTGGACTGCCGAGTTTCTGCCGGCAAAACAAATTTATCGTAAGGTATAAATAAAGAGATCATTGACCTTTTGACTTGGTCGCAAACCGCTCAGATGAGAGTTAAAGATCACAGCCTGAAGACACGAACAGCACCGCACCATCTTCAAGAGAGATGCAATACTGAGACCACCAAACCGGACCCACTCAATGCTTCATCTGTGCCTAGAAATTCTGTCCATGAAAATCAGTGACAAAAGGGCAGCCATGATAGCCCAACCCTCAATGGAAACAAATTTGACTCACTGACAAACCTTGACATCCATGCTACAGGGACCAGGGATTCGGTACACCATACTCCCTAAGCACCCTCCTTCACAGAACACTCGGGCGGACATGGTTGAACACCTCCGCAAATCCACAAAAGACATGTGGACTAGTTGGGCAAATTCCGATGCACCCTAGAGGATCCTGCCAAGGGTGTAGAGCTGGTCCACTGCTCCACGGCCCGGAAGCTGAGGAGTGTGATCCCTCTGTAGTTGAAACGGACCTGCCGATCCTCCTTCTTAAAAAGGGGGACCACCACCCCACTCTACCGAGCCAGAGGCATTGTCCCCGACATCCACACAATGTTGTAGAGGCGTGTCAACCAGGACAGGCCCAACAACATTCAAAGCCTTTCGGAACTCCGAGTGGACATATCCACCCCAGCGACCATGCCGTCAAGGAGCTTTCTTACCATCTTGGTGACTTCAAACTAGACCTGAGTGATACATTTTGTGTTACTGTCATGTCCTAGCATGGTGGGAAGTTTGGGACCCAATTGCAGACAGACCGGAGACAAGGTGTACTTAAACAGTAATTTAAAATGAAATAACAAAAAATCAGGAAAGTAGACTGAGTCCAATATAACAACCAAAAATTCAGAAATCAACTTACACCTCAAGACTAGAGTTAGGTTCAGGAAAACAAAGGAATCTAGCTTCCATCAGGTCATATTTGCTGAAAACATTTAAAAAAAATCAGTGAAGCTTGGCACATTTGGCAAAACCTTTTCTCTTCCACCCTAATTTGAAAACTCACCTCGACGTTGCAACTGTTGAGGCAGCCTAAAAGCCGAAAACAAAAGTCCTTGTTCCATTATTGGTCAGTCCATATGCGGTTTATTGACATATACGATACATCTGATGGCTGTGTTTACAGTGACCGGATGTGTCTGTGTACGTATGCCAGATTTTGTCCAGTGTAGTCTCACTCTTTCGGTTGCCATAAAAAGCAATGCTCGTCTTTGTAGAGATTGAGCAGAGTCTGATCCTTTTTGTGTTGTCTTTTTTTTAGTGTCCTTTGACCCACTGAAATGAAAGTTCCTTAAAGTTCCTTTAATCCTGCATTATTCTGTAGATGCTATGCAGAGATTCAACAAGACATCACATGTGTGTGAAGCAGAAATAAATAACAATAGAACCTACTGGTTCTGGGGCATCATTGTTGGTTATAAACAAGGACTGTGTGTTTCACTCTGCATGGCTGATGTCATAGTGATGTACATTACTGAGGCGGGCCTCTACCCCTACCTCGGAGGCGGGCCACTTCCTCTAATTTCACTGGGATTGGCTCCAGTTCACAGGCGACCCAGATGAAAACAAGTGGTAAAGAAGAATCAGTGCTTCCTCTAGATCAATTTAACAGCTGTGGCCCACTTTATTTAGACGGCGCTTTTCATAATAAAAATTACAAAAAAGAAAGGGGGGGGGGATTATAATAACCAAATATAACCAATAGGATAATCATTTTTAAAAAGATTCCATTAGGAGAGATCATTTTTGCTTTTCAGTAGCACATTAGTTAGCTGCTGTGAGCCAGAGCCAAATTCTATGTAGGCTGTAATATAGCTTTATCACAAACACCATAAACCTTGGAAGGCAAAAATGAAACAAAACTGCTAATGCAGCACAATGTGGGTCGGCGATGTCCTCCTCAGCGGCTCCAGCCCTAAATACACTGTTAGGAAAACAAGTCTTATTGAAGCACATAGCCTACGTCATTTCAAACATAAACCCTTAGCTTTCAACACACTAGTTCCTTTCACTTAATTTGCACGGTATTTTTTTCAATAGAATGTCAATTTTTCTCACAATCGGACTCATTAATGCAAGGCAGGAAACTACTTTAAACTCCTTGAATTCTTGCTGAGCGGAGGCATTAGCGGTTCTGAAATTAATAATTCATTGTGCCAGAACAACAGCAAATGCCGGCAGCTGTGGCATACTTACTCAATGATGTTACTCGGGGCCTTGGTGCAGCATTCATCAAATAGGAGCTGATTGGAGTATGAGCCACGCGAAAGAAACTTAAGATGAATGCGAGCAACAAATCACACTTAAAAAACAAAAAACAAATGCAAAACATCACAGGCATCCTGCCGGGCTGGTATAGGCCATTGGTCCCCAAATTCAGTTTGTTTTATTTTATGTTTTTGGTCATCTCCAATATAATGTCAAGGTGTTGCCATTCGCGATCCCCGGCAGTTGATCATCTTCTTGGACAGCCATGCTAGATTCACTCGGTTTGGCTAGACAATAGCGCACAAGGTCCTTATAGTGATGACTCATTATTTCAAGTTTAACTCCTGGTATTTCCTGTTAAAATTTTTAGTTTTCGTTGAAGTTGTACGCTCTTCTCCTGTCTGTTCGCCGGGCCCTTTCCCCTTCCCAAAGACACACTCCAAGATATCTGTTCCTCTCTCATTTTAATTCTATGTGTGTGAAATGTTGGCTCTTAAGTGACTGAAACGAATCAAAGAAAATCTGGCCAGTTTTCAAACTAAAGCGTTTTTCACAACAAAATATCTTTCAGACTCAGATAATACATACAATGGAAATAATGAATGATTTTGGGTCCAGCCCGTGCGGCTAAGTACCAGTCGATCCACGGACCGGTATGGGCCAGCGGGCCGGTTGTTTGGTGACCCCTGGTATAGGCAACACCTCACTCACACGATCATCATGAGGATATGCAGCAGTACAGAAAATGGAAGGATAGGTGATTGTGTATTTATTGTGTCATGCCAGAAGATCCTAGATATCTTTCTGAAGACATAAATCCCTAGAGAGAAGCTGGGAGACCGAGATTGTGATTGCATGTTGACCATGTTGACATTTGGAGAAACTTCGTTGGTTGTTGTCTGATGGGGGCACTGCTCAGTAGTGTCTCTGTGGAAATATGGAAATTTCGCAGCTTTGATCGAGAGGACAAAATAGCTCATGGCACATCACATTGAACATGGATACATTGAGATTGTTTTGTATTTGTTTATTTACACTTTTTTTCCATTGTAACATGAACAAACGTGAGGACATGGAATTAATGAGGATTGCTGGTCTAGATTGTGTGATATATGTGTGTGCTCTTCGGTTTACTGTAAGTTGACCTGACAACAGCATAGCATTCATTGTTATTCCTAAGGCAGTGCAATGCCACGGGCTCACAGCAAGCCATCCCTTGAGCCAGAGATATCGATTTTGTCTTTCTAAGTTAACATTAGCTAATTTAAAGTTGTCATTTTAAACCTTTATAATGCTGACTGCTTTGCAAAATAGTATTCCATTTTGTGTAGTCTTGTCAATAGTATTCAATTTTGTGTAGTCTTGTCAATGGCTGTCATTGTGAAATGATTCAAGTCATGCAAGTGCTACGCATTGGAGTGTCACATTTTATTTTTCCCTATGCAAATAAAATGAATAGAAGAATACAATAATTATTCCTTAACCCGCTTCAAAACACTGGCTTGAAATAAGGAAAGCGGTGTCTCTGTCGTTGCCATGGTAATCCAAGATCAAACACTCCAACATGGCCTTAATATTGGTGGACCAACAAACTCACGTTGTCTGTACCAGCAAAAAGTGTGAACATCACTGTCGAAACCCGTAACGCAAGTCTGCACAAAAAAAAAAAAAAAAAAAAACAAGCAAGTATTAGTGCCACAAAGGGAAGAAACTACTTATGGGATGTCAAGAATTTTAACGGCTTGTACACATCCAAACACAATATCTTGCCGCATCTTTTCCTTCTTCTTTTCACTCGCTTCTTTAGGGTGTTTAGACGTTTGGGCTCCTTTTATAACCCCAAGCACTGGGTGGGCTCTTTGAGCAGTCGTGATCGATCAAGTGCTTGAAATGCATCGAAAGAGCGCAACGTAGCTTTGCTTGTTTACGTCCACAAGAAATCACCCTGGGCTTACTCCACTTCTTATCAGCCCAAAAAATGTAACATAATACGGTGCGGTGTGGCTCTTTGGTGATATTCCCGGCCATTATACTCCACTACAAAATCAGAGCTAATCTCCCAGTGTAACAAATTGATCTCTTCGCAATTGAAAGGTGATCCCCAGGTTAGAGAAAATTACTTCAAGAGCGTGTAGTAATTTTAGTATTTGAGTTTTAAATCTTACAATCTTTTATCATATAAGATAAAATTCTCTCAATAAGGGTTCCCTTTAACACGTTTGATTACTTTACCTAATGACTTCATCTGTTTATCTGTGTCTGTCTGTCTGTCGTCCTTCCTTCCTTCCTTATGTTCGATCAATTGTACCTCATATATCACTCGACCAATGGTTAAGTAGGCAATATAAACTTATCTTTGCATTGTGTGTGAACCAATGCAAGTATGTCCATTATTTTATTTATGGTATAGTTGTAGTGGAGTTATTTACTGAACCAAACATCAGTGGGCCCCCGTGTTACGAACTTAAGCCATTGAGCGGCTATGCTCGTAACTCAAATTGCTCGTATGACGGGCAATCCAAACCTATGTTAATTAGTGAATGCGTGCAACGCATGCAAAAACCTTCGGTAAAAACATCACGACTTTATACACATATTAAAAATTAGTAACATAATCTACTGTACATTTAAGTTAAATAACATAAATATACAAAGGAAAAACGAGATATACCTTTGGGGCGACGTGACTTGAGCTGGGTGGAGGCGGAGAGGAGCAGAGACCAACCCGCAGAATTTATTGATTTATTTTCTTAAATAGAAATTTTCTCAAACGAGAACATATCACCGGCGAGTTCCTTCTCTTTAATCCATAATAGAAGAAGCCTCTCCATTTTGTTGTTGACCGAGGTCCGTCCCCTGGCAAGAAAAGTCTTGCCCTTAGAAGATTGCCGAGCGGTTACGGCCATACTCACTAGCAAGGTTAACTATGCATGCGCCTCCTTCATATTTTTTTATTATCTCCTGCTTCGTTTCTATTGTCTTCATCCTCTTACTTCTTCCTTTACCGCCACTTGCAATTTTAGAAGCCATGTCTAACAGATAAAGTTTGCAAAGTCTTCACAACACACCGACCAGCTGTGCCATCAAGCTAGATGAAGAAGTTCGGCCTATAGCATATCGGCATTTCTGTGATTGACGTGACGCCGGCCAATAGCATATCCGCATCTCCGTGACTGAGACCGTGACTGTGACTTTATATGACCAATAGCATATCATTGTTTCCGTGACATGCGAGAATAGTGAATTTTGTTGATGCAGCAAAGCGAAAAAAAATAGTGCGGACACACCGACCGGCATGTTGGATTGTTCGTAAGACTAAAGGTTTGTGCGTAAGAGGGGGACAAAAAACGCCGCGGTCCACATTTGTAAGATGAAAAATTCGTAACACACACGTGGACAAAATTGTCGGTACCCCTCAGTTATGCCTATTTAAAGGGAGACAAGTAGTCACTCTGCTGTGTATATATATATATATATATATATATATATATATATATATATATATATATATGTATATATGTTATAAATGCATCCTGTTAACTGCAAAAACCAGGGATAGGCCTGCGAGCCTCATGAGGAGTGGTTAAGTTAATAGGTGGATGGATATATTGTTATTGATACAAATATTAATCATAAGCAGTGATCTCCCTTCATAGAGTTGAAACATTTACAGTAACTTAGTTGAAATGGTTAAAGATCCGCATTATAAGGTTACTTTACCAACTATGGTTGCAAATTGTTCATTTTAAAATGTCAGAATCAATATTATTTCCGCAATGTAAAAGTAATGTAAAGGTGAAAAACTCATTACTCTACACGTACTGTAATATTGTTTGTTTACTTACTTATTACAATTAATGTGTTCATTTCAGTTTTAAGCAACTAGTATTATAAAATATGACATTTTGGAAGTAACTTGACCAATGGTAATCACGGCTCACCGAGTTTGGTCATGTGACATTCGCAAGCTGTGTGGTCGTTACCTGAGCCTCAACCAGCTGAGATGCAATTTTCGCAACAGCAAACGGCCCGCTGAGATGGATAAAAACAATGAGTGCCATGTTTACACTCGCGGAGGCACGTCGAACTAATGATTGTAAAAAACATTTTTGACTTGACTTCCACAGATTCTTATGACCCAAACAGCTTTGACTTAGCAAATGCTCCAAGTCCAACAAATTACTACTATGACTTCTTTACAATTGATGAAATGTCTTGAAATTTCATCGTGTGATAATTTCACAATGGATTATACGTTTTTTTTTTTTTCATGAAAATACTGTTTTTATTGGGAATTGTGTTAAAAAATATTCAAATCATCTAATGACTGATGACTATAAAATTGTGCCAAGTGTCCTTTGCATCATTTATAAAGAAATCTGTGAAAAACGTCCATTGCATCATGATTTTGATCACAGTAAGTAAAGTATGTAAAAGCACAAAGGGACACAAAGGATAAGAACTGCATTATTACCTCAAAGGATAATGAACCTGAGTTGCATCGTTGGCCTTTTTGTTGTTGTTGTTGTTTTAATAAGTGCCCTTACATATCACTTGTTTAGCAGTTATTCTTTATTGTAACCTTTGCACCTGTAATCTTATCTTCCTACAGGAGACATGCCTCCCTGCCTGTCCAAGTCCCAGCAGAGACTCCTGCTAGCCTAGCGCCCGTCCCCGGCCGAGGAGTCATCCCGTGTCGCAAGTGGAAGTCCGCTTCCTTTGGGTACAGTAAAATTACTTTACTTTACGATCACTTCTTTGTCCGATGGCCACAGCAAGGCATTCCACACCGTCGTGTCGTCAACCTTTCAAAGTCACGCCCGCCCGTGCTCTGGACGCCACATATTTTGTGCGGTAACGTCCGAGCAACCGCCAGCTGTTGCCAGCATTTCATGATCCAACAGATGCAATTCCACACGGCTATTTGTGTGACCGAATGCGCAGCGAGCATGCCGAGCTTATTACGCTTTGGCTTAATGAAATGTGATACACGTATCTACTGTATGTGCCCTGGGCTCTGCTCGCCCATTAGCCCGAGCTGAGCTGTGAGACAGTCTTGCAGCAAGTGCTGAGATGTAAGTGCAGACAGCGGCATCAGTGGGACGGACTTAAGGGGGTCTTCAAAAGGCTGGAGATGGGTTTTCAAAGACACCTCCCAAGGCTGCGTGCTTCGTCATCAAACAGCCAGCCGCTAATCCATAACCCACTTTTGGCTCGTGCGCAGCCCACAAATAAATCTCAGGGTATAATAGTAGCTTGTTCTATTTTTAAACAGCAGCGTTCAAAGTTTCTGACGTGCAACATCATGAGAGGTTTGTTTTTGGTAAGACGGCAGCAATAAGGGCTGCTATTTCTGGCACATAACTCACTCATAGGTCTACTTTCTATTTGATAAGCTCCTATTGCTGGACCAGCATGCCACTGGTTTATGATGCTTGAGTATATTGTCATTGAATTTGATTTGTTTTTATTTCTGTGCTGCTGGCACTCATATTTTCACCCCACCATGTGAGGATATAGTAATGGAAGCTATAAATGCACAAAAAAAGGTTTTAGAATCAAAACAAAGCATGCATGGGGGGGGGGGGGGGGGGTGATGACGGACGGCAGTGACCGAACAAACACAAAAAACTGCAGGGAATTAAATACAAGGGAAAAAAAGACAAGTGGTGCGCGGAGCTGATCGGTTGACACAAGGGATCGGGTTGACGAGCATATGTGACACGATCAAACTAACGAGACACTGACACAAAAGAAGAACTAGGAATGATTGTGGAGTTGCCGAATCCTCCGGATCCACATCATGAATGGCGTTTTACGTCATCGCTCTCTATTCTTCACTCAGTCACATACGTAAAGCAAGCAGCTCTCGACTTTGTTTACAGAGTGTGTACTGCTCACCTGTTCTGAGTCGTCGGACGAGATTGTGGTTATAGTGCGGAAGTATAATGTGCGACTGCTTAATTCACTGCCAGCCTTCTTCTTATCTTTTTACGCACTGCTTTGTGTCATCGGCTTTTCTTTTGTTTATTTCAAAATGTGAGACTAGTTGTTAAAAGTGGCATTTTTATTTTTCAAAAGTTGTAAAAAAAAAAACAAACCCTCTACTAACGCCTAGTGCAGGGGTGGGCAACTCCAGCCCTCGAGGGCCGGTGTCCTGCATGTTTTCCAGTTTTCTCTCCCAAACACTCCTGATTTAAACCATTAGCTCATCAACAAGCTCTGCTGGAGCTTGAGAATAATCCTAATCATTTGAATCAGGTGTGTTTGATAGAGAAAACAGGAAAACATGCAGGACACCGGCCCCCGAGGCCTGGAATTGCCCACCCCTGGCCTAGTGGCTTGGCACGCTTACAAATGAATTCAGACAAACTTAAGTGTTTGTGTGTGGAGGCATTTTTTTCAAACTAAATTGTATGCAGGGACATTTAAAAAAAAAAAAAAAAAAAAAAAACTCACAAAGAGGGTAGAATAATGGTGATTTGAGTACATATAGACAAGGCCTAAACTTTCCCTTCAAAAAAACAAAATACAGTAATATTTGAAATGTGTTTGGCTTCCTTGATATAACACACATTTCTTTTCACGAGGATGTTCGATTTGGCTGGCAAGATGATTTTGTGAAGCATTAAAAAAGTGAATAAGACCCAACACATTAAATTTCCGTCCATAATCAGTTCACAAAAAATCTTCATTTTATGACCAGTGCCGAGATAAGCACGCCTACTGTCAGAGAAATCTCAGAAAAGAAGACTAGGACAAGCCTAGCTGCTTAAACAGCAAAAAGAGTAACTCAGACCAGCCAAGATTGACTTTTCTATGCCGGCATAGGGAAAAAGCTTGGGCAAATGTAACTCGTGGGTCTTCCAACGCTAGTTTTTCCACTGCCCAGCCGTCCCCCCCTGGCTTTTATTGAGTAGAAGCATAGCAGATTACAAGACACAACAAAAGAGCCAGCCGGGCGCCACCGGCAGCTGGGCCAAGGTCCCGGCTCACACTTTCGTGCGTCAACAGTTCTATCTAAGGACAGGGTCAAGATGAACTAGGATTGCATAAATGGGTAACAATGAACTAAAAACATAATGATAACAACCTAATATATGATTCCCTTCACACCTACTTCGGTTGCAGTAATATGCGTTGTACTAAAACGTGCCTGAAATATGGTAAAATGTTGAAGACCATATTCGGCGTCTTCCTGGGATTGCATTTTTCACGTCGACGAAAAATGTATGTAGGATAGGTGTGAACAACGATGATATGAAACAGGCTCTTGTTGTTTTCTCAACTCGGACAGACTTGCTAGGAAAGTGACAGAATGTAGTGGAAGCCGATGCTGCAACACAGAGTGCTGTTCGGAGTTGATGCATCCTCAAGGGAGCACATATCACATGTGCATCCGCAACTCGGAACTAGTCAAACATTTGCCGCACGGCTGACTTAAATCTCTTTTCTTGTCCGCCCCCACGACGTATCGTATTTTTTTTCCTGTCTATATTCCACCTTTTTTGTATCCCAATAGTTGTATTTAATGAGCAATTGACTGCACGAGCACAGAAGCAGCCTCGCGGCGTCGACTGGTTTTCTTCGGCCTAGTGTGATGATTGGAGCAGAAGGAAGTTTGCCAATGGAATTTCTGAACCCATTGATCCTGCTGATGTTATACCAGTGATAACTTGGAAACTTTCTTAAACAAAAATGCAATCCATCGTTTCTGCACTTACCTGGAGAACTAAAACAAAAATGTTACACAAAACCCAGATTGATCCTCCTTCTGCCGCCACGAGCATGAAGCAATCCGTAAGCTTGACAAAATCTGCACCAACCCTACGGCGGAAATAATTCTTAGCATTTGACTACCACTTTTCAAAGTAAAAAGACAAATCCTCAATCCCGGTACTTTTTTTTTGTACAAGGAAAAATGCATGTGACCTGCTGTAGTCAGCGCAGGCGTAACGTTATTAGCTGAGGTTATTGTGTTGACCCAGCACCGGTAGAGCTGAAAGCACTGCAAGATTAACGTCAAAAACAATTACCTGCTAATCCAGTAAAGGCACAGTGCCAGTGTAGAGTAGAGAGTGGCTACAGTTTATTTGAAGGATTATTTCCATACTGATACTCTGATAAATAGATTACATTTATGTATTTATTTAAATACACTATATTTGAAACTTGTAAAAATGTAATTTTGTGAAGCTCATGAAAATGATCATTTAAACGTGCACAAATATTTCGCCTGATTTCCCTCTAAAAAAAAAAAAGTAGGTTATTAATTTTGAGGAAGGGTGAACACATTTGAACTTTGTTGCTGTAAGTATGTTCTCTAATTGGCTTATGCTCTTAGCCTCCTTGGTGGAATGAAACACTTTACAGTTGTTCGGGCAGCTCACAAGCGTTTTGGGATCGTTGTCATCTTTAAAAAAGAATTTCCGTCTTCTCATCAGATGTTTATTATTTATGTACGGAAAATTGTTATTTTTTGACTGTTTGCAAATCTTGAAAAAAGAAGCATATTGCTGGAATTGGGCCAACACCTCATACTTAACATTTTGATGAATTTCACGTTTTAAAAATCAATTTATACTGTGGGTCAGTTCACACTGAGGGCATTATTTATTATTAGTATTGTTATTTCTAACACATTTTTGGCCTATTTAAGGGTTTTAAAACCACTTCTGTACTTTCCCAATGCTTATACAAGGATTCTGCCTGACACATATTAATACCTACGTCTTGTAGGTTTGACAAGGATGAAAAAAAAATACATATATATATATATATATATATATATATATATATATATATATATATATATAAATAAAGGTATACACGCATTCCTCTGTGAGCGTTTACGTTTACCTCTGAAAGTCCCTGTGTAAGTGGTGCCAAAAGGTCATGAAGCTGCAGGATTTGTGATTTTATTGAAATAAAGAGCTGAATTTTCAATGGAATAATTTACATTAATGGTACTCATTATGGAGAATGACTGCATAAGATCCTTTGATTATCTCCAGGACATCTAATAAGACCACAGAGCCTATTGATTGCATCGAGCAGACCCCTAAGTATGCTCTCTGCATCTGACTTTAGGAGACAAAAAGGCAGAAATGATATGCACAAACCCCAATTGTGATGAATTTAGGACATTAAAATGAAATACTATACAAGAATTTGCAAATGCTCAACAATTTACAGTTAACGCCAAAGGTTTGGACACACCTCGTTCGATTTCTTAAAATAACGACGGGGCACTCATTCTTAAGTTTGGCGATTGGTTCTTGCTTGATCATGAATTTTAACAGTTGACCATGATATGAACTGTAATGGTCTCCAATAGTGCTATTGGCTGTGTATTAAACCTGATGTGTTGTCAGAGAAATCTACAAAGAAGACTGCGACAAGCTCAAATGCTAAACAGCAAAATAGTAACTCTGACCAACCGAGATTGACTTTTCTTTGCTGGCAAGGGAGGACTCGGCTCACACTCTTATGTTCGCCAGCTGTCTCCGCCTGCTTTTTATTCATTCAGCAAAGCATTACACAATACGAGACTTATTGAAAAGAGCCAGCCGGGCGCCGCCAACAGCCGAGCCAAGATTTCAGTTCACACGTTCCTTCTTCAACAGCTTTACCTAAGGTCTGATGCGAGATGAACTAGGGATGCATAGACAGATAGCAATGCATGCTATTCTAGACAAGAAATAAACACGTCATGATAACAACATAATATATGATTCCCTTCACATTTATCCACACCACAATTGATGGTCCTAACCCCCTTTGATAAAGCATGTCATTCCAGCAATTAACCTTGATAAGCTCAGCGGTCAAGTGAAAAGAGAGGTCAATTGCAGCTCGCTCTGGCCTTCCTGTGTGAACTTTGCATGTTCTCCCTGAGCTCGCGTTGGTTCTCCCCGAGCATTCGGACTTCCCCCGAAAACGTGCATGGCAGGTATATTGGACATACTAAATTAGGAGTGATTGGGTGCGTTACTGGTTGTTTGTCTCTGTGTGCCCTGCGATTGGCTGGCAAACCAGTTTGGGGTGTCGTCCCCCGCCTACTGCCTGAAGCCAGCTGGGATAATCATAAACAAGCCTGCGACCCTTGTGAAAATAAGTGGCTCCAGAAAATGGATGGATGAATGGATAGGGGACCTTAATGCTTCCTTTTTATTTACTGCTGTTTTTAATGTTTTGATCCCTTCAGACAGGAACTTCCAAATGTTTAAACAGACCAGTAAAACAGAGGATTCACGGGCATAATGTGTTGTGAGTGTCGTTAACAGCTTTCAGTTGTCTTTGCGGCTTCTGTTTCATCATTCTTTCCGAGTTAATTACAGAGCCTGCTGGAACACACCGTTTTGATTGCAGAAGAGAAGTGGTCGTGCGGCTCATAAGGAGTAGCTGTGGCTTTGTAAAACAGAAGAATGTGACTCTTGCTGCGGCCTTTCCTATGCTTAGTTCTGCCGCTGAGCCTTTGGCCAAGAGACAAAGGCGGGGATGTGTGTATTTCCGGTCTGCTCTTCCTGTGCCTCCATTGTTTTGCATTCAGAATGCTTGTGCACATTAACGGTTTGAAGGCTCATGATTCCACGACATAAAGGAGCGAGGCCCGCATTTACTATGTTTGCATTACATAGCTCAACTAAAACGATCTTGATTGTTAAAGGGCACTAATGTAAGTTTTGTGGATCACCTATATACCATTCGGCAGGTCAATGCTTGATGTTTGTTTTTTCACGGTTCTGACATATATGGGCAAAATTGCAAATTACATCATGAAATCAACATGAGAAGTTGTTTAACATCCACAGAAACAGAAGAGCCTTTGGAATCAGGAGTAATCCATTAAACGGAACTGGGAAGTGATACATCCACCAGGAAGTCTGTGCTGCCCATAATGTAAGGCTGTAATAGTGTATCATAAATAGTAATACTGGTATTTTTCTTTATACGAAACAGACATTTCATGTAATGTTGTATAATAGACAATTGAAAACTTACTGGTAAGTCCGCACAGTGGATATAAAAAGTCTACACACCCCGGCAACGAGAAGTGTGTGTAACTTGTGGAGTGTGTATTTGTGTGTGGAGGTCGGGCCGGGGGGAGTGTTCAGGGAACACTTCAAGCAAAGAGGGGAAAACTTTAGAGTTCAAACTGGTGTCATGCATGTCAGTCAGTGAAGGACTGTCTGTGGGTCTGTGTTTGGAATTTATTTATTTGTGTGTGCGTGTGTAAAATGAACACACGTAAAACCAGAGTTTCATTGCATATCTTTCAGAACTTCGATGTATAACGTGGTCAAGATTTGGACATTCCTAACCTTTCGTTTGCTTTCAAAAAGTGCTTGTCCTTGCCAAGGGTGTAGTTGACGTTTGTTTTCTATCACAGTTGCTCAAGTGTACCTTTTGTGAATTTCTCCCTCCCTCCAGCAGTAATGTAAGGCACGTAGATGTCTGGCAGCAGAGCACAGGCGTTGCGTTTCCACACAAAATCATGTGTGACATCCTTCGCTTGTTACAAGATCCTTCGGAAACATGTCGGCGCATCCCCTTCTCTCTCAACCTGTGTTTTGCTCACTTTTATGCGTTGACACTTTGCCGGCTAAACTAGATATAGTGAGAGATTAGTGATGGTGTGTGACTCTCGCAAAGCTTATCCTTTCATCAGCTCCCTGCCCCAGTAATATCAGGCAAACAGGCCTTGGAGCGCTTCAAATCTATCTTCCCGTCTGATAGGGTGCATTTGCAATTCCGTAGCTTCGCATCAGGCCTCAGATCAGGTCACGGGTAGAGTGATGGGGGTCTGCTTTTCAAGAAGCTGAAAGGTGATGGACTTGTGCACGGACTTGTGCACATTTCTCCGGTAAAAGAAAACAACAAGCCGGGGAATATGATGGCTTGGTCTTCTGCTGCTTTGGTACCACTCAAGTGGGGGGATTTGGCCATGTGTGCTGACGAGATCTTAACAAGACACTGCAGTAGGTCTGATCCACTTGTGTTTGGGGTTGAACTGTGTAACTCTGTAGCGATAGATTTATTATGGGACAACTGGGATTATATAGAGATAATAGAATGGGGCCAAATTTGAGTGATATAGTCAAGCATTTATTGCAACTCTGAAATAAAATAGTGTTCACGATGTCACAAGATTTACAAAAACTGTAGAGAATAGCACTAGTTTGTCTTTAGGATCAGATTCAGAGTAAACTGACATCATGATGATGCATTTCTTGCTTGTACAGGCAATGTACTGTACTGTAGTGTTTTCACTTCCAATTCAAGATCAAATCAGGTTTAAAAATATGGTATCAGTATTTTATTTTTACCTGCATCTTTGACACGCAACAAATGCTGTAATTAGTTTGCATGTGGCTGTTGCCTAGACCGTGTCTCACTATCATTCCTATTGATGGATTTACTGAATTTATAAACACATTACACAATTTAACCCTTTCTACACTGATTCTTTCTTTCTTTCTTTCTTTTTTAACTTATGGCATATATTACTTGTTTATAAGTCTAGGATGCTTGGAAAATTAGTTAGAAAATTCCCATTTCCGTAGATTAAGATACAGGTCCTGGGATTTTTTTGTCCCGTCAGTAATTTATAATAGTGATAATAATATTAGCAATAATAATGATTAATGTAAACGTGCCAGGGAAGTGAAAATTATTACCAAACGCCCATGATACATAGTAATCAGTTAAATCAATTAAAAAAAACATAGATACTTGGACAGTTATTGTTTGTTTCAAACTGACTTTTATATTATTGTAACACTGTATTTAATACTCCCGTTGAACAGAACAGAGTGAATGATCTGCACCTTTTCAATTCTGTTTCATAGTTATTCCACAAATTAACACTTAAACAGAAACCCTTTTGCTTTGTTTTTTCTTCATTTTTTTCAAACTCACTTGTGCCCCTGAAACTATGAATTCTATAAACGACAACTTAAATATTTTAATTTCGTTTCTTAATTCGACACCTCCGTGGAAGATTGATCCATTATAAGGCGAGTTATGACGCACAGATGCACATTTTTTATATCGTCCGTATTCTTACATATAATAATTACTTTAGCGGTATGAGCTGGTGGGCGGATGTCAGTTGGCTGTTAGCAGCCAGTGCCTGTTGCAGCTAACAACAGTTTGAGTCAGCTGAGGTTGTTATGGTTACATTTCCAATTAAAGAAGGGAGCAGTCTGTATCAATGTCCGAATCCATGCCTGTTCTCTTGCAAGAATATGACAAATGGTGTTCAAATAGCGGTTATGATGTCTCCGGCCGATTCAATTAAGAATGGCAAGGTATAGGGCAGGGTGCACGGGTTAGAGAACACGGAAAGGTATTCCTTTTGACTCGTTTATCAATTGCGATCTTTCAGCCTATACACACAGTCATAAACTTGATGGAAGATGGCGGATGCTGCACAACAGATAGTATTGCAAAGAGAACTCGAGCTGCATCGCGAGGATAAGGATAATCAACTGCAATATGTATATGTATATCAATATGTCTGCAGTGCATGATTTCTATTAAGCTACAGGAAAGCAGTCATGTCAAGTCATGTATCCAATTGAACTTCCACTGTTGTTCTGTACTGTATATGAATATGAGGTTTTGTTATCTTGACTCAATAAAGACACTAATTGGCAGAAACAAGCAGAAGTACAGCGGAATTTTAAAAAGTATTGTGCCGTTGACATACTTGTATTTTCTGAGGAGAATCTGGAAGGCTTCACTTTTTACGTTTGTATATGCCAATGTTAAGGTGTTTAGCGCAAAGTGTATCTGCACATCTGTTTCCAATTGCACGCTGCTGTTTCACTTGAACGCACTAATTTGCCCCCTCCATTGCCAGAGTGTCAGTTAAGTGATTAAATTAAATGTAAATCCACGTTAGATTTTCCCTTAAATACCTCACTTACAGGAGGAAGGTGAGGTGATCACTGTTAAATCTGATGAAAGTTGCAACTGTTAGTGATGACAAATGACACACAGAGTGACACAAGACCTTTGATGCCTTCCTTTAAACCCTGCATGAATGTTGTTTCTCAAAAGTCTGTTGAATATTGTGACTGGCAGAACACATGGAGCCTTTGTCAGATTGTTTCTGTCTTCTCACCACTGGGAGTTTCCAATCTTTTGAACATTGAAACCAGTGGAAATATGACAATAATCCCTGATTGACTGTTACTTGATGACGATGGCAAGACTGCAAGCGCATGCTGTGTGTGAGTGTGTGAATTGTGTCTGTTGGCTTCTACCATATAAAAACCTGATCTTCTGCAATCAAGTCAACGCAGGCCTGAGGGGGCCAAGATTTGGTGCTTTATCTACGCAACAGTAGCTATGAGACAGCTCTTTGTTTGGGTTGCTTTGAATGGCTTATATTTCTTTTCGCTCGTGTTCTCCGGCTTGAGGCCAACTTAACAACAGCTGGATCCTTCTTTGCACTGTGTCCTCATTGCATCAAGGTTTAGAGTTCTAAATGATTTATTATTTTTTTTAAAGAACTACAAAGACAACAAAAGCTTTTATACTTCATATCAAAGGAGGTTTCCGAGCTGGCGTAAATAACACGTTAATTCAGTCGCTGAATTCATGTTAATATTTACTGACACCAGTAAAAGTCAAAGTAGTAGCGGTAATAATAGACTAGTAACAAGAATTATAATAATTATGTGATATTGAGAGTTAGTATTTAGCATATGGAATCAATTTAATGCCACGGATAATTGCGTATGAATAACATCTAAGCGTGCCTTTACAGGCAAAGTCCCAAATATCTCTAAACCAACCAGTGACGTATTGATACATTAATGATGCAATACATTAATTTAGCCATATAATGTAAAATGTTTAATGCACACAATGGTTCAGAAAATGTATTCATTACTGCCTCCACTAACTGAGCGCGCATGTTTCTCAAAAGGACTGAGCGCGTCAGCCGGTTACACCGCAGAGGTGATGCACTGCCACCTTGTGGAGTTTCTCTAGGCAAAAACAAAAAATAACCCACAAACAGTTTGATCACTGAAATAACGATCTAATCTTAATTCATGCCAACATATATTTAGTATGAATTTTTAAACTGACTACAAAGCTCATAAAGCTGCCGAAATCCATGACCATATTTAGTGCGATGAATAACGCATGTAGATACACAGGTTAATTATACCATCTGCCACCTTATGGAAGAGCACTTACTTGTTCTGCCTGTCAATCAATATGTGTCTATAGCATATGTAAAAAGACAAATAGCTGCAAATCGAAGGTTTCCGTGTAAATTTAGTGAGCCTGGAGACTTTCTCACCCCCTCCTTGATAATCTCTCCCCCCAGGGTGCATTGGCAGCCAGTAGGAGAATCACTACTCAATAGCTACGGCTCAAGTCTCCCGAGCGCGAGGCAGTCCCCCTACAAAGCAGCCCGGGAGAAAGACAAGCGTGTGAGTTGGATTATTCCAGCGGGAATCCTCTTCATATACACCAAGCAGAGGTCCCATTGTCACACCGCAGCATGTCTCGTCTCAACTCGATAAGAAACATCCTGGGGAGAGGCCTGACCTCAAACAAGAACAAGCAGACTTGATGTCTTTGGCGGTGTCCAGATTGTACAGAACTTGCTCTTTGGTGGCCAGTCAGATGTGTTAAAGCAATCCAGGGGAGTCTGGCTGCCACTCTAGCCATAATAACACTCCGCAATGTGTTCAGGATCACTGCCTATAGTCTTGGTGACTTTGGGACAAAGGTAGACTCCATCATGGACTGTTCGCCGCTCAATCACAGAGCGATGAACTGTAAACGGCGCACTGAGTGGGAAAATTTATCCAACACCAGCCGCACTAAAATGATCTGAAACACTTATCTGCTAAGATCGTTTTTGAGCTTTATGGCTTTATATGCACGTATGAATTTCCTTTCAAAATGGAACCCATTATTGCAGTGAACTCATAAAGACTAATTTTATATTGTTAAGTGACAACGTGACATTCATTCCGTCCACATTTGGCCTTTTCGAGGGATATAAATCAGAGTGACCGGATGTCACGGTTTTCAGCTTTGCGTTCAGAGTCCCGGCAGATCTCGTCAGCTCTGTTTTCCACTTTTTTCGCATTTGCATCATACCGGAGCTCCAACTACTTGCTGCTCCCAAGTCTGGGAATCGTCACAAATTTAGCAGGATCATATTCGAGCACATTTCTAATGTCACAGAGTGAGACCTGAAGAAGTCACTCTTGTGTGTGGTTTAATTTAGGGTTTTTTCAAATCAAGTTATTTAAAAAAAGAGTTCTCCTTAATCTTTAATGGTGAGTGCACTGACTTCTTTAGCGCTGTTCAATTGTCATCATCCATTTAGCATTCGCTAATGTAATCATTTAGCAGTCGCAAAAGTAATAACACAACACTTATTACTCGCGGTTACATTTGCAGGTCCTAGTGAGAGTTTATATAGATTTGATTTTCGGCTAAATTGGTGTCTCTTTTTCCATTTTGAAAATCTGGTCACCCTACCCCTAGATAGGACATCGGGAGGGGGATTGGGATTTTTTTCACACCGTAAAGTGCTGCTTCAGTAACACAGATGTGAAGAAATCAGATTGGAATTCATTTGTAGTTCGGGGTCTGCTCTCACGGTCCTTGTGTGTTAAGTGCATGCACTATGTGGAGTAGGTGAGACTCTATGTACTGTATTTGATGCTGCGCTCACAGATGTGCAGCCTGACGGCCCATATCTTATTCATGTGGCCGTTGAGATTATGGCAGGCATAATGTGGCGGGAGGGTGTGAGGGCCTTGCATTTGAGGCTAATGTATTTGATACATGGATGTAAAAAGGTCACGCAGCTGCATGTCCCAGTGTGTAGGGCAGAAAATGTGATATGATGAATTGAAATACGTGGCCGTATTCTCTACGTGTGTGCCCGCTGGCGAATGCTGAAGCGCCTGAGCTTTTTGTGTTGAAAGGTGTTTCATTTAAACCATGTACTCGTGGCTCTTTGTAGATTGGAAACGGCATCTGAGCTCACCGCTCCTCGGTGGCTGCTAACTGCCCAAGCTCACGGTGCCTTGTGTGAGCACCTCCTCTCTACAGAATTGTACTGTGGCCAAATGCACTACCTTGCTGGACAGGTTCATGAGACATGCTAGATTTCACTGGCTCGCTCTCTCGCGCTCAAAAAAAGACATGCGCATAAACTATACTGCCAGCAAAGCTAAACTTGCTTTTGGGTAAATGTAGCAATTCTGCGGCGGAACTGTGTATTTTGCTGCAATTTGAGAATGTCTTTAATGGCATTGTTTTTCCATTGTGTTAACCTATGAATGTAGCTCAGCTTTGCTATGTTCTTTCGATTGCACGCTAATTGAGAGTGAATTAACAGCTCTGCTTTTGTTTGCAACAAATTAACTGCGACACTCCCATTTTTCACCTTCAATGACAAATAGACAAATTGAAAATCAACTGCACACAAGACAGAATTGCAAAGAATGATTTGAACTGACCCTCAATGGATATGGTGGAAGTGTTGGTTTTGTTGTGTAGTCGTGCTCATGTTTGCGATAGTAAATAAATACATAATCAGCTGTCAAAATAAACTTTCTTTTCTACACTCAGAGCTTTCAACATTATCTGTACATGTTGCGACTAGGAATTCGAAAGTCATTTTGGAGCTCGTATGTTGTGTGATACTGGACAATTATACTTTACAATTAACCCTGCCTGCTCTTAAGGCAATATCCATTACTGTGACCTTACTGCTTCTGTTATGGCAAGGCCATCTTGTTTTGTTTTTTTTCCTCAGTTCACCCAATAATAAAACATTTATTACCTTGCGGGCTTCCACATTTTGATTTTGACGTGGTTTGGCTTGGTATTTGAGCACACAGCACATTTCGTATGATACATTTTACTCTAAACTATGAAGTCTGAACAGAATAACATTTTAAAGTTAAACATAAGTAAAGAAGTAAAAAATTGTAACTGGAAGTCAGTAAAATATTCAGTAAATACAAGTCTAAACATTTTACAGTCAAAAGTGGTGTGAAAATTAATGACTGTGGCTAAGTATAAAATCCATTTGGTCCAAAGAAATAGACAGAAACACTAATGTTTTCTTGAAATTTGATCATTTTTGAACTTTTCAAAATTGTGGCACACATTCAAAAAGGGCGGGAAAAAATGGAAAAATCGTTTTTTTTGTCTCTATTGGGTTAAAATTATGATCTCGTTAGATATTCTAAACCTTTGCCAAGTTGGAACTGACAAATAACTTTCTCAACCATCCTGCATTCTGCCACGTGCCACGCAAATTCACAATTTAGCCCAATTTTCAAACCGTCCATTTTAAAGCCAACGAGTTAATGAAATGAATTCCATGAGTTTGTTCGCCCTAGTGCCTAGTCTGAAATCATATCAATGCACAATTTTAAACTTTCCTCCTGGTGGCAATTCTCAAAGAATCACTCAAGAGAAGGGTGCTGTCGATTCGCAAATATATGTTGAACTTACAGTTGGACATAAATATATTAAACAGGTGTATACAAAATTATACTTCTGCAGTCCAATAAAAAGAAAATTTCAGAGT